>NC_051217.1:19280000-19355000 GCF_015220715.1 Pygocentrus nattereri
GGCAGAGGTGTTACCCACTACACTATCCCAACCACTACTTGCACTTTAATAGATGCATATACTGAAAAAGAAATAACAAATCAGTTATTAATCACAGTTATGGATATGGAAATTAATCACTGCCTAAAACTTGATCATGATGGCCCTACATATAATTTTGGACCATTTCTATTGGTCCGTTCATCAAGAAATATTAACACATCATAAAAATGATGGTGTAAAAAAATAAAAGGAAAAAAAAACAAAAAAGAAAGAAAAAACAGAGATAAATATGAGGTTTAGTTGTGACGCTGACGATATATGAAAGGACATCTGAGCGTTATATACATCCGATTGATGAGCGTAAGAATTAGCGCCATCCTCCACTGATCCCGTCAGTTCAAGTCGGGTCCTGTCGGGCTCAGGTGGGGTAGCCGCCCTGCGGCGCGTGTTTGTGTGTTTGCGTTCGTGATTGAGACGTTGCCTGTGGCATGCAGATGCTTTTCCCTGTCAGGATCAAGGGCATGGTAACAAGCGCGCCTTATTGGCCGACTGGACCCGTCCCGCTCCGACAGCTTCGCATGAGGTGTCCCGAGGAGACCGTATTAAACATGACATGAATTTAATGTGGTCTGACCCATGCGTGGAAACTGAATTCCTGCGCGGTCGGAAAACACTCGCTCTCTTTCTTATGGAGGGGTGTGGCCTTTCAGGCTGGTTCCCACGTCTCAATCTGACAGGAATGTTTTGCAGCCCCATAGGGAGTCTGCAGGCGTTTACCCTGCCCCATTTACTTCACCCTTAAACCCCCCCTTTATCCCCCGTTCTCCCCTCTCCGCCCTCCCTTTCCCTTTCAGAAGCATTCTTGTCTCAGCACCCGTGGTTAAAAAAAGGATTTAATGGACTGCCCAGGAGTGACATTATAAATTGATGTGTTTAAGGAATGAGACGGCCAAAGAGAGAGAGAAAACACCATCAATTATTGACCACTCGCTGAGCAACAGCTCAAACCGTACCAGCGTTTAAGCCAGGTGTCCAAATACTCATTTAGTTTGACTTTTGACAAGCAAGTAGGGCTGTAACGACTAGTAGATTAGACCCTTCCTGTAGTTGTCATGATGGTAATGCATATTCTTCTCTCTCTTACTCTCGAATGACATTCAAAAATATGATGTGAACTTAAACTTTATTCAACCTAAACCTGTATCTATTCTCACGTTTCACGTGACATCAGACTTTATACAACAGTTAGTTCTGGCCACGCAAGCTGACTGGTAGAGAAGCGTTCTAATTGTGCTGTTATTTCACCATAACATCACAGGTTTTTCACAAACACTGTATCACTCCGCTAAAATACCGTTGCTAAGCAACGACTTTAATAGCTGTAGGAGACACTCAAGTCATTTGAATGTTTTTACTTCTTGCTTTGCCACAAACAGAAAACGGACACTTTTAAGATCACATTTGACAGACAGCTGATTTGGTCAGACTCTGAAGATGAGACGACACTGAATTCCCAAATGGTCAGTCGGTCTGTGTGGAGCTGGAGAACGAACTGCCGGCTGTGCAGCGAGTGGGCGGAGCTTGTTGCTCTGACATAACAACAAGCTTGTTAAGGAACTGTGGACATTAAATCCTATTAAACGCCGACGGCCCAGTTTATTCATTTCTTACTTTATAAAAGCAATAGACACTCGAGGAGTGTGTTATCACTATAACATCATCTGTGATGATCTACAGTGACCAAATCAGCAAATGACCTCGCTAGCATGATGCTGTGCTTTGTGAACGATTCACCTGCAAGATGCGACAGAAGCCGAGAGATGAGAGACAAACAGACCTTTAATTCAGTGTTTTTACTCCAGGTTTGGAGCCGCTGCACTGTACACTGTTTAGTGTTTCTCTCTGCAGTTCACACCTCATTCCGCTCAAGAAGGGATTCATTAGCTAATAATATCAGGTATTTTAACCAGGAAACCACATTTACGCAGTGCAGTGGTTTCTGGAGCTGATCTCTGAACTAACTGCACTAGCATACATACAGAATCACGTCTGTAGACACAACGTTCTTTTCTGTCCCACGACATTCAGTCTGATATTTAACGTTTATGTTTCTCCATTCAAACGTCATTTAAATCAGAAACAGAGAGTAAAGTTATACCAGCTGTCTGCAGCTCCGATAGGGGGACGACAGTTTACCTCTCGGCTGTTAACAGTAAAAGTAATCTAAAGGCTAGCATTGTTCACATCAGTGTTAAATAGCTGATGTCCTGACATGGTGAGTTTTTTTTTTTTTTACTCCTCTTTATGCAACACCATGGGATCCTTTACCCACCCTGTCACGAGGAGCTGGTGGGCTTCTGTGCTTTTAAATGCTTTAAGAGATCAAAATAGGGAGAGGGGTTGTGTTTGAAATATAAATGTCAGGAAAACACGCCCAGGAGTTCACAGGAAACTGTATAAGGATCATAGCCTGTTTTACCGACTTTGCCGAGGTAATGTTTCTTCTCTTCCAGAGTCCCGTGAGTAATTTTAGCCATCTTTCTCCTTTAGTTATGTTCGCCCGGAGCAGCAAAGCCAGAAATTCGGTCCCAAATATCGTGGCCACAACAGGAAAAGCATGTGTCTGAAACCGTAAGATACCTAAATGTTTTCGCTATTGTGATGTGCAGAGCAGAAAACTGCAGACCTAAAAAAAAAAAAAAATCACCTGGACATGCAAATAGCCAATCACATGTGGGCGGAGCATCTGAGGCTGACACTGCCTCATTATTATCATAAAGAGTCTGAAATGGAGTGAACGTGCAGGTGACCTTATAAATTTGTGTTCAAGGAATCAGACAGGTCTCTTTGGCTGAAGAGAGACATGAAACACCATTAATTATTGACCACTTACAGCAACGTCTGAAACCACACCAGTTTTTAAGGCAGGTGTTCGAATCCTCATCGAGCCCAAGTTTTAAAAAAGCGTGTTTGTGACACGACTCCCGTAAGTTAGTAACTGCAGTTGGTGCTATTCTGAAACATTGCCTGTAGCAGCTATTGTCAAAACAGCCCTGTCATCTGTCTGAGAGAGGCTGTTGCTGCTGCTGTCTCTGTTTTCAGTTTCGCTGTGCTGGCTGCTCCTTAGTGCCCTGTGATAAACCCATACTGCACATGACTGGCATGAGAGCAGATGGTACACGCAGAGCGTGTTTCCAATACAGATGCTCACATGGAAGCAGTGAATTTACCTTTAAGGACTCACTCTCTGAGTCTAACATTCTGTGTGAAACTTCTAAGAGCTGGAATCGTCCAAATAGTCCTATCAAAGTTGACATGAATATATTGCTGCTGTCAGATCAAAACCCATGTTATCCCCATTTTTGTAGTTTTTAAATTGTTGGCATAATTTGAGAATGTCTGTTGCTTTTTACATTGTGTGTAAATAACATGGTCATTGCACCAAAAGAAATGGCTCAAAATCATTTTGGAAAAAAGTCTGGTTCCATTGACTTACATATACTTATTCTATGTGTGTGTGTGTGTGTGTGTGTGTGTGTGTATGTATATATACATATTTAATAATAACTTCACAGGAAAAGGAGAAAACATACTTTACTTTTAATGTACGTCAGTGGAACCAAACATTTTCCAAGTAATTCTGTGTTGTTGTTGTTTTTTTGTCTGTTCATCATGAAATTTACACATGATGTAAAGAGCAGCCGGCATTTTGTGTTTGTTTGTTTATTTGTTGTTTATATCAATGTTGTCAGAAGAAAACCTCCAAAAAGTCCTTTTGCATCATTTCTTTCTAATCATGAAATTTCTTCTAAACAAAACGTTTGCTTTGCATCAGGGCAGCAGCAACTAATCGACTTCATTGCCATGATGACGTTTGCACTCATCATTTACATCACCTGAATGAAAGAGGAGCATCACAGACTGTGGAGACTACAGTACAGGGTCTTAGGCTCAAAAGTCCAAAAACTAAAATTACTGTTTGTCTGCATTTCAGCAAAGTAAACCCTCTGGCTGAATGAACGAGCTGCATTTTCGTCTGAGCTACACGGCTAAATTGCACTCATTCAATTTAGTGCACAGACCGGCTCATCCTCATGGATACAGAGGTCACTGAAAACCGGGCTTTGGGGAAAAAGCTCTCCGGTTTAGACGTTTTAAAAGCTGTGTTTTCTGTTTTTCACGCTGAGTCCGAGAGTTTTGGAGGCAGTGTTCAGGGCGTGCTGTGGCGCAGTTTGTTGATCTTGATTAAAGTAGTAGATGTTTGATGTTTGAAAAGGAGGAGCAAGACTTGTGTTTGTGGTTTGTGACAGAAACATTTATTAAAATTAATTTCTTAATTTGAAATAATATTCATTTAAACTTTTTTTAATGGCGTTAATGAGGGCCTCAATTTAGATTGTGTGTAAATACTCAGTTGCATATATGCATCTGTTGTCGGGCATCTGGTAATTTATCGGTTATCATTCCATATTTTGTTGATTTACTAACTGAAAATAAGTGTAGTGATCTATAAGATGTGCACTGGATCAGGAATTTTCTAGGCATTATTTTGTAATATGTGTTTCTTTACAGCCTCATTAGCCTGTGGATTTTTTTAGCTTTTAACCTGAAGCTCACATTGTGTGGGCTACATAAACGCATAATCATGCGATATAGATACCAGGCCAACAGGCCAAAATGGCATTTTACAGTCAGAGTTGAAGATTTGTTTAAATAACTTCAATAAAATCTGTTAAGTATTTAAATAAAATCAAATGAAGTTTAATTGAAAACTACATTGAAAGTTATAGGCACTGGGCTATTTTGGTCATGATTTGGTACAGGTGCTACAGCGCGAGAGCACCTACCTGCTTCACATCATTTCCATCATACAGTTTCCAAACAGATCAGCCAACATCAAAATAAATACATCAGCAGATTCCCAGTTATGTGTTTGGAGCATATTTGGAGGTCTGTGTGTGTCGATCTAGGCTGATTCAAGTCATGCATTCCTTCTGTCTGTCTGTCTAAAATCTGGATATAAAACATCCCTCTTTTATCCTTAAAAATGCATAAATGGCAAAATGAGAATAACTTGAAATATATGTATTGCACATGTTTGTTTTTAATAATATATAGAGTTCCTGTTGACTTACATTTTGACTTGCTCTCTTTTTGTAGTTTTTCAGTGTTTGGCATAATTTGAAAATGCCTGTTGTTCTTTTACGTTGTGTGTCAATGTCGTGATGAATGGACTAAAAGAAATGACCAAAAAATGACTTGGAAAAAGTTCTGGTTCCATTCCATTAAAACTAAAGTAGCTTTTTCCCTTCTCCTGTAAAGTTAACATTTTAGAGATACGAGGTTTTGTTCCAACAGCAGTGATATGTTGGAAGACAAAGAAGAGTCATAGTAGTTGCTCGAACGTTTTTGCTGAGGAAAACTCGTCACGCCTTCCCAGTGAGACGTCCAGCCAAACTCCACCTGAGAGAGACGCCCCCGAACATGCCGGGCATGCCTCTCCACTCAGCACAGATTTTTATCACTGCTGCAGACCTATGATGGGTGAGCATGTTTAAGAGGAAGCTACATGGCCTTTACATGCTGAAGTGAATTGGAAACATATGGCGGAAGTGGAGGGGGGTGATGGAGAAGCACAGTTTTGGGGGATGCGTCCACTCTGAGACTTAAAAATACTGTCCTACTGACTTTAAAATCAATGTCCTGAGTGAAGACTGCTGTCTTTAAATTGTCTGTCCACAGTAGGGATGTGCAACATGGCAAAAGTACAGTATCTCAATACTGAGGAGGTTTCACAGTCCGTCATATTTCATTTTTCTGCTGTGTGGTACGCTGGAACAGACAGAGCAAGAACAAAACAGTAGTGCCACATTTAAAGGGACCATATCCTGCTTTTTTCTTCCTGTGGACCTTTTATTCCTAACAATGTCTACTTTTTGTTATGCTTAAGTACCAATTTTTCATGATTTTAATGTGAGCATTTTCCAATCCAACCTCTCTTTATGCCTGAAGGATTTACACAGCGAGCATGGTTTATTTGTGCAATTCACTCAGACGTTGTTAAATCATTTCGACCCTGTGCGTGACTGACTGTATGTTGCACTCCAGACGGTGAAAATATGACATTTTATTCCCCTTCTGTTGAATTTTTGTGACCTTTGCCGGCGACATGAACTCTCTGACCAAACACAGTCGCCTCTGCTGTTGGCATAACGACAACCAAGATGGCGGAGCAGCTGTGCTGCAGCAAACCTTTTCACAAACGTTTCACTAAAAAAGGATCAGAGTCTCCAAAAAGCAGCTCAAACTGAACTGTAGACATCACAGTTTTAGCCCATGTGGTAACTCGTATAAATATTCCACACTTTTGTGCTGTGTCTGTGTGTAATAGCAGACATGGTGACTGTACCTTTAAGACTGATGTATGTAAATAAGCTCTGCCCTGATAGGTTGCTCTACACTGTGCCTTGTTCAAAACGCAGTCTGGACTGAAGCATTCCTTACAACTTTAACATAAATGGGTGGGGCTTAACTGCTGTGGGCTGAATAGGCAGACCTATTTAAATGCATTGGTTTTTGTGACATCACAAAGTGAATCCATATATGGATTGTGAATAGTGGAGTGAATGATTGATTCATTTTAAGTCTTAAACAGTGTTTACATTTCACAGGCTCCATCATAGGCTCTGATCAACCTTAGTAAGCGGATAGTGGAAAACTCCAAGTGTACGTGAGTCAGGCAGTAATCAGATTTCTGCTATACAACAAGCCAAAAAACTCACAGAAGCTGACGTGATTTGAACGTAATTTAAATCTCAAACTTAATGCCGCAGCTTTTTTTAAAGCATCCCATCACTTTATCTGAATATATGAACAAACATCATCTAGAAGACGAAGAATATTTAAATCCTTCATTTCATCAAGCTTGTGTTTGTGGTTTCAGCGTCACTTCAAATGTTTTGCTACATTTCACGGCAGTGCTGCTGCTTATTTCTGAAAGAAATCAGAGTAAGAGTTTACATGCCCTGAGAAATCTGATTACTGAGCTCTCGACTCCAGCTCTCTTTATTAGATTTCTTAATCAGATTTCTAGACCATACTCCGATCTGAGAAATGGGAGCGTGCTGTTTACATGACCATTTGAAGAATATAATATAATATAATCATATTATATTAATATATCAAATAACTGCAGAAATCAGTTTGGATTATTGAGTGCATGTAAACGCACACAGTGTTGTTTATTTATTGGTTAATATACAGCACATAAGCGCGTTCAATTAAACTGGGCCGATTTTGCTCAGGACTTAACCTCTTAAATGGACGGGAGGTTCAAACATTGATGTCGGGGCCACTTAGTAGCCTCTTCTATCTCTTCGTCTGACTTCACCTGCAGTCTTTTCAGAAGAGTTAACTTTGATGTACTTCATCACGATAAAGATACCATACTGCCGTATCACCCACTCTTCATCCAGAGCAGACCCTTTCAATGCGAAGAGTCGTCAAGTGGGAGTTCAGATGCACACAGGGACAGGAGTCTTCCGACATTGTGTTTTTTTCTGTTTTTTCCGTTTTCTAAACACTCCCGCCCCCTAAACATACACAAACACACAACCGCCCATTTCAGTCCATTTCAGCGTGTCTCCCCTCGGTTTCTCTCTCACGCACACACACACACAGACTGAAATGCAGTGTTGAAAAGCGGCCACACCTTTCTCCTTTATGTCTGTCAGTAAATACAGGGCTGCCTTTGTTGGCCTGGATGAACAGACCCAAGCTATTCACCTCAGCGACCAACCACCTGGCACCTCCCCACCGGGCCAGAGGAAGGGAGTGGCCGTCCCTTGCCTGGATCTGGCTACAGCCAGCTGGGCTGCACAGTATGGACAAAATACAAGATTGGGATGGCTGTAAATTGCGAATGTGGTTTACTTTGCAATATACCAAATGGGCCCATATCACAGACCTATGCCTTTAAATAAAAGAGTTTGCTGTGGTGAGTAAATATTGTTAAAGTTTCAGAAGGTGCTAAACAGCATAAACAGCCTGTGGTTGGTTTTATGATATGACGAAAACCAACAGAATTTCATATATCCATCGATTCAGGCTACAGCAGGTTAGCCCCGTCCATTGAGATTAAAGTGTTCATTTTTCAGCCCTGATTTTCTTCATTGCAAAAAAATAGTACCTTGTCAAGTGAAACGATCTTAAACCCAGTTGATCTAGCTAATATTTCTTATTCATAGATGGTTGTGTACTTGTTAAAAGATTATCTGACATATTTCTAGATATTTTTACTTGCTGTAGATAATTTTATGACAAATTATCTCTCTGTATTGGCAGATAATTTTGGTTTCAAGCACATTTCTGTGGGCCATCAGTATCTCACAAACATTTCTGCAAATATTTTATTATATCTTTTCATGGGACAACACCATAGAAATGAAACTTGGATATAACTTGGTCAGCGTACAGCTTGTATAGCAGTATAGATTTATTGTCCTCTGAAAAGAACTCAACACACAGCCATTAATGTTTAAATAGCTGGCAACACAAGTGAGTCCACCTCACAATGAACATGTTCAAATTGTGCTCAAAGTGTCAATGTTTTGTGTGACCATCATTATCTAGCACTGCTTTAACCTTCTTGGGCATGGAATTCACCAGTGCTGCACAGGTTGCTACTGGAATGCTCTTCCACTCCTCCATGATGACATCAAGGAGCTGGTAGATGTTAGACACCTTACGCTCCTCCTCCTTCCACTTGAGGATGCCCCACAGGTGCTCAATTGGGTTTAGGTCTGGAGACCTACTTGACCAGTCCATCACCTTTACCTTCAGCTTCTTTAGCAAGGCAGTTATCATCCTGGAGGTGTGTTTGGGGTCGTTATGGTGTTGGAAAACTGCCATGCGGCACAGTTTTCGAATGGAGGGGATCATCCTCTGCTTCAGAATGTCACAGTACATGTTGGAATTCATGTTTACCTCAATGAACCGCAGCTCCTCGGTGCCGGCAGCATTTATGCAGCTGCAGACCATGATTCTACAACCACCATGCTTGACTGTAAGCAAGAGACAGTTGTCTTGGTACTCCTCACCAGGGTGCCGCACATGCTGGACACCATCTGAGCCAAACAAGTTTATCTTGGTCTTGTCAGACCACAGGATATGGTTTCAGTAATCCATTGGACTGCTTGTCTTCAGCAAACTGTTTGCAGGCTTTCTTGTGCATCAGCTGCAGAAGAGGCTATTTTTGAGACGACAGCCACGCAGATCGAGTTGATGCATTGTGCAGTGTATGGTCTGAGCACTGACAGGCCGACGTCCCACTTCTTCAACCTCTGCAGCAATGCTGGCAGCACTCATGCATCTATTTTTTGAAGCCAACCTCTGGATATGACACTGAACATGTGGACTCAACTTCTTTGGTCGACCCTGGCGAGGCCTGTTCAGAGTGGAACCTGTCCTGGAAAACCACTGTATGACCTTGGCCACCGTGCTATAGCTCAGTTTCAGGGTGTTAGCAGTCTTCTTACAGCCTAGGCCATCCTTGTGGAGTGAAACAATTTTCTCTCTCTCTCTCTCTCTCTCTCTCTATATGTATGTATGTATGTATGTATGTATATATATATAAATATATATATGTGTGTGTGTGTGTGTGTGTGTGTGTGTGTGTGTGTATACCTCTCACATCAACAAGGCATTTTCGTCCACACAACTGCTGCTCACTGGATATTTTCTCTTTTTCAGACCATTCTCTGTAAACCCTAGAGATGATTGTGCGTGAAAATCTCGGCAGATCAGCAGTTTCTGAAATACTCAGACCCGTCTGGCACCAACAACCACGCCACGTTCAAAGTCTCTTAAATCACCTTTCTTCCCCATTCTGATGCTCGGTCTGCACTTCAGGAAGTTGTATTGACCACCTCTACATGCCTAAATGCATTGAGTTGCAGCCATGTGATTGGCTGATTAGCTATTTGTGTTAACAAGCAACTGAACAGGTGTGCCGGTGTGTGTGTGTGTGTCTGCGTGTGTGTGTGTGTATATATATGTATATGTGTGTGTATATATATATATATATATATACACACACACACACACACACACACACACACACACACATACATATATATATATATATATATATATATATATATATATATATATATATATAAACACACACACACTGCGATGGACTGGCGACCTGTCCAGGGTGTATCCTGCCTTCCGCCCGAAGACTGCTGGGATAGGCTCCAGTCCCCCCCACCCCCGACCCTGACAGAGAAGCGGCTTGGATAATGGATGGATGGATGGATGGAGATATTTATATTTATTTGTAATATAAAATCTAGAACCATAAGTTCTATTTGTTGCGGTTTTGTCTGGTTCTTTTATTTGAAATGGTTCTTTGATGGAATTGTTCCAAAGAAATCTTTAATGGCACCTTTAGTCTGAAGTGCCGCTGGTTTTATATTATTGAAGACAGTGAACATTTTAACGATGATTCACTTCTGAACAGGAGAAGTGAAGCCTATAATAAAGCTTTTCAGTAGAGTGTAGATGCTAAAGAAAGCTGTAGCACAGTCATAGTTCAGAAACGCCACCACCGTCACACAGCATTCCTGTCTTCCCTTGGCCTGGCCTACTTAGCTTTACTCAGTGTTTCTAGTGTGTGGCCTTGGCAGCTAACAATGTAGCAGTGTGTCCTCATGTTACCGCTGTGTCGTGGCTGCGGTGTGAGAAACGGGGGTTACGAGCAAGTCTGCCTGGGAGTGTTTGTGAACGTTATTGGGCTGCGGAGTCAAACTGTTTGGAAGTATTAGCCACAGTATTAGCTTCAAGTATTTATTTCTCAAACAGCACCGTTTTTCTCCACTTAAGGCTGGTACATTAACGTTTAATGTTGTGGTGGACTTTTTTTGGGTTGGTCATAATTTGACATGGGCATCTAAATAGTGGGAAAAGCAGTCTTGTGAAGCCAGATGTTTTAAGTTTCACTTCATAGGTATGCAGAATAGTGTATTGGGACATGCAAATGCAAAGTGTTGTTTTACGGTCCTGAAATAGTTCTTGCCATGGAAACATGTTGCAGCTAAGAAGTCCAAAGTCTGCCTGTACTTTTCCAGACAGAATGATAACAGTGCCTTAAAGTGGTAACACACATAGGTCTGGTAGTGATTCCTATCAAACTGATAACACAATGAAAACTGTAAGAAATCACAATACGGCAAGAGGAGATATCAGGAACAGTGAACTCACTGGCTTTCGTACTGTATCTGCTCTACATTGTTCTGACTTTGCATGATTGTTTAAAGCGCCTGTGATACTTAGATAAAGTGTCATTTTTCCTACCATTTTCTGTCTCATGTTTCCACTCGAAGATGTGCAAGTGTGATCTTTGATTAATGAATTATTTTATCTTGTTTGTTGAAGGAATTTAAAGGCTAAACAAGTGTTATATTTGCAGACAATTCGTGAGCTCAGGTAAAAAAGGAATTCTTTACTTATTTTCTTTAAATTTAAGGTACCGCTGTCAGTACAAGTAGTCCTGGGCGAGATATATCAACCAGACTGGTGTACAGATATTGGTGCCACACTACTTGATTTTTAGTAGTACTTGCAGAGAATCAATGGCTGGGTTACGTGCAAAGTATAGTTTAAGAATGTGCTGTTAATGCTCACTCTACTCAACAATCTGATTTGCATGCAAACTACAAGTGGTTCGATGCAAAACTGCACGCATGCATAGAGAACCACCTGGTGTAGACGTTATCATGATAGTCCAGTCAGAGTGAGATGAGCAGCAGTGAGCAGTGCTTGTGTTTTTAATTGCTTTAAAATGATGTCAGACTCAGGTAAACGTCCTTCACATGTATTAAAGGTGTTGAGACACATAAGCTGGATGTCTGTCCCAGCGCCGTCTTTTAAAGATCAGAGCATAAACTTCGTCTCCTCTGCAGACCAGTTTCTGCTCCGCCATGTTGAACGGTATAAACTTTCATTATGACGTGACGCACATGATCAGAGTGCATTTAAACTTTCTGTTTGGGAATATAATGAGATACAGGCATTTACGTGGTTATTATTCTTCTGTTTAACAGATTATTTAAAGGATTACCCACCTCGCTCAATCGGATAGGAATTGTATTCCAAATTGTCTATTCTGATTGAGGTGTTTACATGGACGTGTTCTATTCCGATTGAGCTAATAGTCGGATTATTAATGGATTATCAGGCTGCATGTTAACATCTACTGTCACATAAAAAAATAAAAAATAAAAAAAGAACGTATGGAAATCTAGGGAAGATCTGTCCAAATGTTCAGGAGAAAATCACAGGAGGGCCACATTCTCAGCAAGACACCAAAGACCTACTCATTTAGGAAAATCTAATTGAATAATTTTTCCTTCTTACCATAACAGAAATGCATACAAAGTAGAGCCAAATTGATACATAGGCTAATATTGCCGAGTCACAGCTTGATTGGTGTCAACAACACAGTGATTGCCAGATTTTTTGCTTGTGGTATTGTCAGGATTTGAGCTTGTGATCTCTTGACTACAGGGCAAAATCCTGTAGTCTATTGACGTGCCTCGGAAGTGGGAAGTTGGAACTCGGAAATAAGTCATTTTCAACCGCTGCAGGTTCTTTGAAGGCGAGCCTCGTTCTGGAGCTAAAAAGTGAGGGAGGGAGAGTAAAGGACAGGGAGAAAGAGCGAGCGAGGGAGGAAGAGAAGTAGCCTCAGCTGTCCAGTAAAAACCACAACACCTGGGATCAAGGAAGTTTGTATGCCTGCCCCATATACTCTGCGGTGTACGAGACTCCAGCCGGCTCACAGAAGAGCTCTTTGATGAGCGAGTCGGGTCTGACAGGCCGCTCGTGTGTGTGTGTTTGTGTGTGTGTTTGTGTGTTTGTGTGTGTGTGTGTGTGTGTGTGTGTGTGTGTGTGTGTGTGTGCATGCGAGTGTGTGTACTTTAACCCACTTAGTGCTCTGTGAGCATCGCGGCTGCTGCCAGACCCTGCAGCTCAGGCCGTTTAATCCCGTTTCCTCAGCCACGCTGTTCTGCTTACCTGTGTGCAGTTTATGCATGTCTGCAAGAGAACGAGAGGAGAGGTGTGAATGAGGGAGTGTGAATGTGGCACGTTTGTGTTGGCACCTTCCATTGATTGTTTCCTGGCAATAAAATGCTTTGGGTTTCCCTGTTTGGGGTCTAAAGTTGCCTTTGAGTGCAACCAAACAGGCCTGCTGACTTTTATTCTCACTCCATTTGTTGGAGAGGCTGAGGGGACTTCCATGCTGTGAATTGCCACTGAAGGAATAGTTCAGTCAAAAATCAGACTTGCTCAACTTTCTTATTTCTCCAGATGTGGTCAGTCAGCCAAGACTTGCTTGTTTCTTTAGTTTCTGTAGTCAAAACTTATGTGCATTTATTAGCGTCATGCAAACGGCATGCTTAGTCACATTATATTGCATAGCTAAAGACTGGGATAGCAGCCATTCTGGAATCCAACCATACTTTTGTCCATTTTTCTCTAGCAGCTCAATACAGTTTGAGGCAGTTGTGTGATGATTCATGTCAAGTCCAGTGAGTTTATTTATACAGCACCTTTTACAACAGGTGTTGTCACACAGCAGCTTCACGAAAAAAAAAACCCATGATTGTTTCCAGTGGCGACAGTGGCAAGTAAAACTCAAAAGCTGTCTATCTTTCAGCCCCAGTCTGGCTGGTGAGACTGAAACATGCATAGCTTCAGTTATTGTTGGTTTAGTTGCAGTCGGTTCTTCTTGATGAACTGGTTTGTGCTGCGGTGCGTTGAGTGAAACGCTGGTAGTGTTGTGGTCTGAACTCGGAGTGTGTCACATTGCATTACTACTAGGCTCTGGAGAAATGGGTCAAGACTGCTCATTCTCTCTCTCTCTCTCTCTCTCTCTCTCTCTCTCTCTCTCTCTCTCTCTCTCTCTCTCTCTCTCTCTCTCTCTCTCTCTCTCCTTTCTTTCTTTCTAGCATTCATTCTCTTTCTCCTTTCTTTCTTTCTAGCATTCATTCTCTTTCTCACCCTCTCTCTCTCTCTCTCCTCTACCCTGCCGAGCCAGACTGGCTGTGAATAATCAGCAGAGATTTATAATTAACGAGAAATGAATTTGCGAGAGAGGGATGGAGGAGCAATGAGGTTTGATGGCACAAAGGAGTTGCCGTCTTTTTGCACAAATGACTTGGTGTTTCCGATGTCTAGTCAGTGTGTCAGATTCTGTCTGTGAGTGATTTGTGTCGCCGCGTCTCGGAGCTGAGCTGATTTAATTGTATAGGATTAAGCATGGCTAACACATGTTTGTATCTAATTATACGCGACTCTGAAGCTTTAGCTCCTGTTGCCACCGTTGAGTGTGAAAGAGTTGTCAGCACTATAATAGTGATGTGGAGTGACACTGACACACTACGAAGGCAGTGACGGGCACAAGGAGAACTGGACGACTGTGACTAATGGCATTCTTACAGCAATCATTATACTCGGTTCTATAATTATTAGCCCTGTTACACAATTATAGACATTACATCACATTACACTACAAGCAGATGAAATGCTTATGGAGGTGGGAGGTATATTAGTATAAAAGTGATCCGGTCTCATATGGATTTAACCATATAGTGGCTGTAGTCTTAAGCCCAAACAAATTAGGGGTGGGCAGTATGACAATACTGTATCATTACCTTGATGAACTGGACCACAGTATGCTTTGAACATCATCAGTGCTTCTATATTTCATATTGTGTATAGTATCTGCACAAACTGCATGGTAACAAGTTGTTGTATGGATGTCAGTCCATTCTGTCATTGTTTTTTGTTGATTATTTTTAACTATTGTTTGATTAACCATTGTTTATTTTTATAAATCTTAAATAAAAAATAATTCTGAATGCAATCTGTCCATTATAAGTGGTTGGCAAACATGTCCTGGTCGTGTGTCCAAACCCTACCATGTTAGTGATTTTCGCCTTATTGCTATATTACCCTTAAATTTTTACTTACACTACTTAAATCACTTTTAGAAATTTCAACGTGAAATATTTCACACAATTTAAAAGTTTATACACATATTTGTAGTGTTGGACCAGAGCAAAAACCAACACAAAGTGCTGTATAAGTTGTAGCTACAAGTTGAAACCACTCATATGCATCTAACATCACTAGAAAAAAAAACTTTTGTTTGTAGCTTAGTGTGTTAAATTTTTTATTCATGGGCGAAAAAAGGTTCAAATGCATAAATTGTCTTTGATAGAAACCAAGACAATCAATCTACATAGTTTGTAGTTGTTAGAGCAACAATACTATCTACAAATAATATTGCAAATGGCAAACTTTGGGGGTCCAAGCACATTATATCGCCAGCAGAGCAGGCATGTCAAACTGGGTACATTCCTGGCCAAAGTGCTACGGAGACTAGCATTTACCATCATCTAACACTCTGAATTCAGTTCATGAAGTCCTTACTACTTAGTCGATCAGCTTAATCAGGTGTTTGCATTGTTTTGGCCCACGAGGACTGGAGCCTGACACCTATGCAGTTGAACGCAAATGAACTAAGTTTTTAGAATGGTCTTGATTTGTAGTAGATGTGAGGTCTCAAAAGATCAGAGTCAAAATACCTTAAAAACAGTACAATATTTGGACTTTTATATGCGCAGCTGTTGAACTCAATGAGGGAGATTATTATCCACCAGAACATTTTCATCTATAAACGTTGCCGCTGGACCGCACTACAGGGGATTGGTTTCTAGATTTGTCAGCGTTTTCAGTGCTCATGAGTTTTCATGGCTGTTATACTCAGGGTTATTTTAATGTCATTTTATAGACAGCAGACAACATTTAGATATAAATTTAGAGTTCATATTGCACATTCATAAAGGCTCCTCATGGAACCCGCTCTGTACCCACCCCGTCGTCATTCCTGCATTTTTAAGCAGACGCTATTTGTCCAATATGGCCGTTGGTGTTGGACATAAACAGGCCAGTGGGGTCCATGGCGATGCCTGGTTTCCCTCAGGCTGGTCATCAGGGTGGAGCCCTTTAGTCCGTCTGTGCCTGTTTCTGTTGGTGGGCACGGCAGCTGGCGCAGCCCTGGAAAGGCCACTGAGGTCCAGGTTGGACAGACCGAGTGCCATCTGGGTCCTCATCCACAGGACAGCGTCCTCCACTGCTGCAGACACTCCAGCAGCTAGCATTGCCTTCAAGAGCCTTAGGCTCCAAGACTTCTGTCAAACAAGGCCAAGTGAAGGACATAAACTGTGAAGGGCAGAACCTCTTAAGCCAGCAAACACCAACAAATCCAGTTGAATTGCTTTTAGAGCTGAGAAGTATGAGAAAAATTTAAATAATCATTATAATAAAAGGTGAATGTGAGGAAAAGGAAAAGGAAAAAACATCATACAGTCAACAGATGCTAATTACACAGTAAATAAAGCAGACAAAAAATTGCTGAATGATATAGAAAAAAGAATATTTTCTTTAATAACTTCAAATACATTAAAATGACAAAAGTGGTGGATAAGTGGAAACACGAAAGAACAGTTGCAAATTCCACCAATTTTTTTCAGAAATTCTGCATAAATTGAAAGGTGGGAAGTGAACTAAGCTAATTCAGTCAGAGTAGTTTGACTTAAATGGGTCAGTGTTGAGCAAATAACAGAATTAGGTTGCTTTACAGTGGTGGTGATAAGAACCAGGAGTCACGATGTAGTCACTTTATTTGCTACCCTAAACCACCAGTGAACCTACGCATGTCATCAGAGTTTCTATATACAGGGTTGATCATCATAAAATAGCTTAATTAATAAAAAAAAAGCTTATTTTATTTATTTATTTATTTTTGGCTACTGTTTTGCCTTACAATGCCTTTGCATATAACATTGTATTTTTAAAAAATATATAAAACAATATCTCAGGCATCAGGCAGCATAAGTACTTCATGTAGTCACTGTCTGAGGAAGCTTTTATAGGCATCAAAGTGTTCTGACACTGTAAGTTTCTCTAGAAATGAGCATTTCGCACCAAACCCCACTGAATGAAAAATCTGTGGAATTCTTCTTTAATTACTGTCCTGGCATGATTGTAATGCAGGAAATAAGTGTTGAATTGTTAAGTAAATAAGTGGCACAAGTTAGTTGCTGCATTTGCAAATGCCTCAGTAGATTTACCGGCTGCTCACTCTTTGTCTCATTTGGCTACGACTGTTTCATGAATGAGAAAAATTTGTAGCCCTCTTTATGGCACTGTTTACACCCTTCCTTGCCTGAATCATTGACTTTACAGCTAAATTACGGCCACACTTTCTCAGTGCTACATTTTCTTGACATTTTCTTTCGTTGGTGCCCATTTGTTTATCTGTTGTTGACCAATTAAAATACTTGCAGTAACTGTTAATAGAATTTAAATTGTGCTCTTTAAAATGGTTTTCTCTGATTTTTGACAGGCAGAGAGAGACACAGAGAGGGGAGCGACTAAAGCCAGCAGTGTCCTTCCAGCAATACGAGAACTAAATGAAACTGAACTGCCGCTCAAAAAAGCTGTCGTAAGTACACTTAAAGGTTTTTATTTTACATCTTACTGACACTCTGCACCTCTGCAGGCTCACTCTGGGCAAGTGAGTGTACCAGTCATAGTCATGGGGGTCTCTCTTCCTTCTTCAAGCTGGGTGGCGTGTGTGTTTTCACCTAACTAAAATGCAGTGACGGTATTTGACTAAAATTCAGTGATGGTATTTATTTGACTAAATGCAGTGACGGTCCGTGTTAAAGTTATTATGTGCGTTTATCATCACAGAACACTGCCACATACCAAATGTCAGTGTGCAGTGTTGATTATTGAGAATAAATGCAGTACAAAAAACACAACTGTGCTGAATCTCATAAGCCCAGAACACACTGACCCAAAGCACCAGCAAATCTGATTGGGTCTGGTTGGGCTGATGTCATTCCTGCGTGTGACTGTTGTGAAATGCTCTCTCCAGAATGAGCCTTTGATACAGATTTCTGTCGAGAGCTGTAGTTTGTGTTTGTGGTTGAATGCTGGGTCGCTCTGGGCTTTGCAGTAAGAGTCTAGATTAAGGTTTTTAACCCAGCAGAGCCTTCCAGCCTGCCCACCAAGACAGAAAAGACGGAGAAGTCGCTGCATTACACCATCAGTTAATGACTCTCTAATGCGTTCTGTTGTCAGCTGCAGGCTGCGTCTCAGCGCTGATGGAGTTTCTCTCTGAGTGCTCGCTCTGCACACAGACAGTTGGAAGTCTGCTGCTCACAGTCAATATTTGCCTTTGTAAGTTTCTGGCTTCTGGCATGGGAACAAACAACAAACGAATGAGTGGATACCAGAACATCAATAAGTGCTTTCACTAAAGTATAGAACTTTTTCCCTCATCGTATTATTAAATTTCAGAGATGAGCCTTTCGTCTGGAGTACGTTATATTATATCATATTACTTTATAGCTATAAGAACTGATGCAGGCCACCAAGACATGGAAATGTGGTTCATTTAAGAATATTATTCAGACAGAAATTGCCGCTTTAATGTTAAATGAATTGACGTTGCTTGTTCAGCATGATGCAAATTCCTTGGTATCGTTTTAGTCATTGTTGGCGCTAACAAAAGCAAGCAATATTATTGTAATTATTTCCCATAGTCAGTGGACTGTGAAGGCCATTCCAAAGTAGTTTATGATGAATTTTTGTTTAGGATCATTGTCCTGTTGTTGAAGCCAGCCTGTTTTTAGCTCAAGTTTATTGACTGACTGTATTAGATTTGCTTCCAGAGTTTGCTGGTGTTTAGTGGAATCCATTCTTCTATCAACCTGTGTAAAGTTTTCTATGGTTTCCTGTGACCACTGGCTGCCGTGCTACTCCAAAGTATAGCAGATACACTACAGTGCTAACAGCTGGCAAGGTGTTCTTATCATCAAGTGCTGCTCTTTTGTCACCACTCCCTTTTAAAAATTGGGGCTAAATATCTCATCAGTACAAAACACTTGTTTTCAGAATGGCCTCTGGCTTTCTAGACATTGTTTTGCTGATTCCGAAGCTGACATTTGTGTGGGGATGTGGGGATTTTGCTTTGCCTTTCTGGCCACAAAAAACTCTCTATTTGAGAGTTAACTGGTCCTCTTGACTTTCTTAATGTCTTTCTTGAATTTCTTAGTGTGATTTCGGACATTGGAAGTGCTTTGATATCAGTTGTGTAGCCTCTGCTTTATAGGCATCGGTACCTTCGTTTTCAGATCCTTAGCAAGTGGCTAAGGGAGCCCACGGTTGTTGAGTGTTGGCACAGCGTTTGTAGACGCTCTGGAATCAACTGACAATTCCTAATAACTATTCTTGATGTGCCTAACCAGGCCTAATACCTCTTATTGACCACAGTATAATTTTGGTTTGTCCATCTGAATTTATTGTACCTGACCAAATCATGATGCAAATTATTCAGTAGCTGCGTGAAATAAATGCAAATTTCAATTTTATCTGTTTATTTATTTTATTTGTTTTTTTTTTTGGTAAAAGCTCCCCTCAAATTATCAGAACATGTGTTTTATGATCACATATGTCGCTATATGCTTACAATTTACTGCTGAAAGCCACAAATCTTAGACGCTCTTTGTATTATTTTATAATAATTTTTACAGAGCAGATCACTAATCAAGAGATGCCGTCTGTTTATAGTTTATAGCCCAGATTTGGGGAAAAATGGGTAAAAAAAAGTTCAGCTTCTTTTATTATAAGGGTTTAAAATGTTACATTTAGAAGTTACAGCCTCATACGACGCCCAGCTTCTGAATGTAGCTTATGAAACATGAAAGTTACGAAGAATATGACGAAGTGTGTTTTGGAACCACTGATGGTCTCAAAGAGTCGAAAAGGTTAAAAAAGACTTTACAACTGAAAGGATATCCAGACATTTTCACATGCCTCAATTACTATTTTAGATTTCTTTTTTCTATTTTTAAGTTATTTAAATAAAAAGTTGTCTTTTTATTTAAATAACTTAATGTTGTTGTTTTTACTTGTTTTTACTTCAAAACCAATACAGTATGTAATTTGGCTGTGAGTACCCAAACTTTTGCCTACAACTGTGTACAAATGTTTGTTTGTTTATTTTAACATTAGAAACGATGTTTGTTGTTTATTGATCTTGCTTCTTTCTGTACTTGGCCAAAAGATAGAAAAGCGGTAAATCACTCACGATAGCAGCCTCCCTCTCGTACTTTACTGCTTTAGTGTCCGCTGTGCTCCTCCAGCAGTAGGTCTGTGCAGCGCGGCGTCTCTGTTTTCGACTGTAATTGTTAACAGGAGCTGCAGTTAGCAAGTTTGTGCAGACAGCTCAGGCCTAGGCCACCCAGCGCTCCCTCCACTCGGCTCTTCCTACTCCGTCCATCTGGCCGTGGCCGAGCGAGGGTGGGGGTGCTGTGGTTACTGCGCCGCTCTCGCAGGGCTGCTGACTGCTCTAAACGTCAGGCTTTGGGGATGCTTTGAAGTGCGTGGCTGCTCTGTGAGGATCTATGCTGGGGTGAATGACTCTTTGCCGGCTCATGTTACTCCCTGTGGAAATGCAGTTCCTGCTGGAGGGATGACAAAGGGAGCTGCTCTCTGTGATGGAGTGAACAGGAGCTGCTTATTTCACCAGGAACCTATCCCAATTCAGCTCTTTGTGTCATGGAGAACAGTAGTTGTTTTATTTGGAACGTAGCCTGATTCAGAGCTGCTCTTTGTGGTACTTTTCGTGTGCGGCAGCAGTAAAAGGCAGTCCTAAAGCAATCGCTGTAGTTTTGCTCATGGAAGTCGCTGTTATCACTGCATGCTGTAATTTTATATTGATTATTTCTCACTTGTAACTCTTTAAAACAAGCATATAGATTTGATTGTAAGTAGAAGAGGAGAGATTTTATTATGATTTGGATTTGAAAAAATATGTTGTGTACAGTCTTGTATTGTGGAAAGAAATGTTCTTTACATTTTTGGCATGTATTTGTTGCCATTGAAAGAAACAGAAAAATGTTACAAGTGCAGAAAAAGACGATACAGAATGTACAAGTCAAAAGTTGGACGTGCATTTTTAGAAGCTAAACACCTCGTGGATCTCACTTGTAACTGGCTCACTCATTCATGTTCATCAAGGTGAAAAATTTCCACAAGGGGGCGGCATTAGCAATCAAAGTTTTCGAGGCTTTATAAGAGTACTACTTCATATCAGTGATACTATTTATTTCCAAGATGTCTATACAGTCATATGCAAAAGTTTGGGCACCCCATATTCTGATTGCATGTTTGTTGATTTTCTACATGAAAATAAGTTAATATATCCTCTACAGGAAACACACTTAAATATGTCGTCTTTCTGCAATTTCTGTATATTTGCTTTACCAGTTCGACATATTGAGGACAAAAAACATAAAATATAAAATGTTCCTTCCTTTATTTTTTCCTCATATGTTCAATTCAGCAATTAAACTGTAATTGCACATTAAAGTGTGCAGTAGTGTGTTCTCCGTAGAAGATATGTTCATTTATTTTTGTTTAGAAAATCAACAAAACCTGTCATTTGACCAGGGATGCTCAAACTTTTGCATACAACTGTTCATAATGAAGTTGATGCATTTGTTTGAAACAGTTTCAAACAAAAAGTTTCAATTTAAATTAAATAGATGAATATATAAAACCTCAGAAAGCTCTCAGCGTATGTGTATTGTGTTTAATCCTTTTTGAAGTCAAGAAATGAGGTCTGATTTCTACAAATGAAATTTGTATAATTCCATATTTTATTTCTTATTTTTGATTATTCACTGTTATTCTAAAATGTAGAAATGGTAAACATAAAGAAATAAGTAAATAGACCAGCTGTGTAAGTCACATGCACTTATAATTATATAACTATACTTAATTGTGTGTTTAGGTGTAAATAATTATGTAATGTGCATGTATAGCAACAGGATAGTAATGATTGTTAGTCTCCTGAGGGATAAGACTGAGAGAACTGGACGACACACCACACTGCGTTTGCAAAAAGATGGAATATATTAGTGAATTCTTGGTATTTCCATGTGACATGATTAGAAATAGCACTGCATGATTCAGACAGAAGCTATAAAAAAGTTTTTATTGTCATGAGGACACTGACCCATACTTCCTCCTGTCTGTCTGTGGATGTATATATATGCACTAGACCAGCAGCATCCACAAACAGACAGGATGAAGTATGGGTCAGTGTCCTCATGACAATAAACACGGTGTGTTAAGTGGATCATTGAAGTGTTTTATAGTATTTTGCATCTTTTTGCAGTTTTAAAGTAACGTCCAGTTGATGGATGCTGGTGTAATGTTGATAAGCTGTTTTCAGCTTATTTGCATACTGTTGTCCATTTTTACTGATGACATGTCATCCAGGTTCAGAACCTACAAGCTAAGCTACCTACCTCAGAACCATTTTAGCACAAATTAGCTCTGGACAAACATTCCTGATTGTATAAATAATGTTATTTATAAAATGGAACTTTACAGAAGTGAAAAACCTTTTCTTTTGGCCCACCTATGATGAAATGTACATGCAGTGTAAAGGGAAACCGGCATTCAAATTATGTCAAAAACTGAAAACAACAAAATGAGCATGGGGAAAAGAACCTCATGCCCACTGTGAAGTATGGGGGAGGATCGGCGATGCCAGGGTCTGTTCATTATCCAAAGGCCGGGAAGCTCGTTAGGGTGCATGGCATCATGAACTCTTTCAAATACCAGGACATTTTAAATCAAAATCTGGTGGCCTCTGCCTGAAAGCTGAAGATGGGTCATCACTGGGTCTTTCAGCAAGATAATAACCCTAAACATGTGGCCAAATCTACACAAAAATGGTTCACCAGACACAAAATCAAGCTCCTCCCATGGCCATCTCAGTCCCCAGACCTCAACCCAATTGAAAACTTGTGGGGTGAGCTGAAGAGGAGAGAGCATAGGAGAGGACCCCGGACTCTGGACGATTAAGAGAGATTGTGCAAAGAAGACTTGTGGAAGATCCCTCTCTCTGTGTTATCCCATCTTATGAAGCGTGATAGGAGAAGATTAAGTGCTGGCTTGTTGGCAAAAGGGGGTTGTACAAAGTATTAACATCAGGGGAGCCAATAATTGTGGCACAGACGATTTCATGTAAAATAATTATTTCTTAATGTGGGATTTTTTTTCCCACTGAATAAATGCACTTGAATTAAAGCTTGGATTTTTTTGTATTATATATATTTATATATATAATTAGAAGCCTAAGAACACATCTTAACAAGGGGTGCCAATAATTGTGGAGGGCTGTGTATATAAACGTGTCTGTGTGTGTTTATTTGAAGTTTTATTAGTTACACATTTCAAGGGCAGCAGTAATGTTTATTTATTAATGTTTGTTGATTGATTGTGAGGTGTGGTCTTGGCTGATCGACCGCATTAGAGCTCTCTCTTTAACATGCTGGTAGTCCCCCAGTCAGACACATCATTTGGAGACAGGAACAGAAAGTCATGCTGATCATAAGAGGTGGAGAGAGTGCAAATAAGTCATTGGATCACACGTCCACACACTGTGGAGCGTGTACAGCCTGTGGGCGGTGCGGTGTATGAATAATTCACCCCTATCCGGTGCTGGTGGAGTCCCACTGCTGTTCCTCTCATACAGCACTGTTACTGATCACTCGCAGACCTACACTGCTGCAGTCGGTCAACCCGGGATGAATACTTTAATACTTTAATGCTTGTTACACCAAACGCTTAAAGGAGAGAAATGTGCAGCTGTAGTGCGTCTGTCACGCTGAAGCACTGCTGATGCTCCTGCTGACTGCCGTCACACTAATGAACTGCCTGTGGCTGGCAGTCATATCAGTACAGCTCGGAGTAAGCAAGATACAATAAGGGTTTGTTATTATTAGCACAACTCTTACTGTGCAAATGTCTGACAGCCGAGGAAATCGTTTATTTATGTTGACAGTGTGTTTGTGCCTGTAAAACTCTCGCAAGGGTAAAACAGGTGAGCCGTAAAGTAGCACTGACTTCTCAAATAGCTAAAATGTGCTCTCTAAGAAAGGCCAGTCACACGTACAGCCTGTGGGTCGCATCCGGCCCAGTTATGGCTCTCATTTGGCCTGCCAGATGTATCCATGTTCTAAATGAAAATTATCTTGTGGATTAAAAAAATAAATAATTGAAATTTAATTAATTTGAAATAATAATTGAAAATTGTATCAGCAGCATTAGTGGCATTGTAGTCATTGTACCTTAGTATTAGCTGTCCTTTCAGAGCCATACGTTCAGTTCACTGCTGGAAACTGTATTAAGACTGTGTTTCTGATATTAACGGTGGAGTGTGACTCGTCAAACATCACTAGAGGACAGCTTTATTCGGCTCAGCTTGGCTCTGACCGTTTGGCCAGTCTATCGTGGACATTCATGCATTTCGTGTTTCCTCTCGTCCTACTCACTGCGAATAAACAGCGAGCTGTGATTGTTTCGCAAGTCAGTCAAAAGGCCTCTTCCTGACATGGTAGGCGGTTCTTTGACATGTTTTGCAGTGAGAAGCACCAGACTCTGACTGGACTGTGAGACTAACTTCAGTCTGACCATGATATTTGGTCATTTTGTTCAGTCAGAATATACTGTTCAGATAAACGATGGAAAGAAAACCAAATAATTGAACACGGTTATTAATGCAGGGTGGTTGATGGATTAAAGATGTTCTGACTTTTTTTTTTTTTTTTTATGTGGCCCACTTGCTAAAGATTGAATGTGTCCCATTACCTGAAATGAGTTTGCCACCCCTGACTTAGAGGTGAAAATCTTAACTGTATCTTCTTGTTTTGGCAGCATTTTCTAGAACTAGGATTACTAGTTTGGCTCAAATAAAACACATGTTTTTATGCTTCATAGTTGCCTATTAATTTATTATTAGTTGATTAATGCACATAAATAATGGACTACCAACATTTTATTTATTTATTTATTTATTTATTTATTTATTTATTTATTTATCAGCCCTATTGGCAGTGCTTTATTATGAACGTTATTAAAGCTGCTTCTTCAGTGGGCGCAGCTGAATACTCTAGAAGAGCTGTCTATGTTTATACTCACTTAAGAAACATGGTTCTTCATATACAACACATTCTCCGTCAGTCTGAAGAACCTTTTCAATACGCGAAGAACCCTTTAATTATGCAAAGGGTTCTGTGAGGGTCCATCACTCATAGACTAGTCGTTCGTGCATTTTTCTCATTTTTCCTATTTTACGCACTGCTCTCTCTCTCTCTTTCTTGCTCCCTCTCGCTCTCTCTCTTGCTCCATCTCTCTTGCTCCCTCTCTCACTTGCTCACTTTCTCGCTCTTTTTTTCTCTCACTCTCTCGCTCGCGCTCTCTCTCTCTCGCTCTCTCTCTCGCTCTCTCTCTCACTCTCTCTCTTTCTCACTCACTCTCTCTCTCTGTTTAGGAAAGAAATGAATGTTATTCTTTATGCGTGTGTGCATGTTTGCTCAGTTCTTCCACTTTTTTTCTTTTCCTCCCAGTCTTCTCCTCTTCCTCTCTCTCCCAGCTGTGGTGATAACTTTTTCAGCATGTAATCTTTTTCAGAGATGAATGTGCAGCAGGTCAGTGTCGTCACTTCCTCAGCTCGGCCTTCGGTTTACCTGCACAACAGTTACACCAAGCTGCTTTTTAACTGTTCATTGTTCCAGTCGTTTATACGAGAGAGCAGACATTGAATTGAGCGCTTGTTTTGGAGTTTTTGACTCTTCTGGGGTGGAGTATCACGTAACGCTTTGAAAGAAATGAAGGCTGGCGTGAGAGGCGGAGGCGGGTTCCTCCTAGGGGACCAAACCCCTTACAATCATGAAGGTGAAGCTGAGTGATTTTTGATCTCTGAGGAATTGTGTGCAGCCTTCAGCTTTCTGTTCTGGTCACACAGTCACAGTGATAACGGACACAACGACATTGTGAGGGAAAAGAAAATACACGCCACAGTCCTGATAAGGCATTATTTTGGGGCTTTCAGTGCTGTTGTGCACTTGATGGATGCAGGAATGGACAGATGGACAGGCAAAATGAAATTAAATGGTTGACTGAGATAATTATTTAAAAAATACTGTAGAAGGACTAGAATGTACAGTGTCTGAGACCCCACACTGAAGATAAGGGATTTTTTAACATGGAAATGAGCAGCAGAACATTTTGTCATTTTGGTAGAATATGTACAATAATGTAAATTATATACAATGAAGAAGAAATCTTTAAGATTCTGCACTATTTCAAGGTCATGTTTTAGCAAATTTGTGACACTTCAGGCTTTTGTACAAAAATTTTTTTTTTGTTTGTTTAATCTCTGCCAGTGAAGCGCGTTCAGCCGACTCTCATGAGCTTTTGATCTGCTAACACTTTACCTAAATTTGCAGTCCTCTCAAGTGCACAGTGTCTTTAAAGAGAAATATGGGACATGCCAAATACTAAGAAATTCTGAAATTCATGTTTATTTCAGTGATTCTACTTTAAATTTGAATTTTGTTCATAATAGAAAGGGGGATTTGGACCTCACTGTAGGAATGCTTATGAATATATTACTAGAATTCATACATAAAATTATATTGTATAAACCTTGTGTGTGTGTGTGTATGTATATATATATATATATATATATATATATATATATATATATATATATATATATATATGTATGTGTGTGTGTGTGTGTGTGTGTGTGTGTGTGTGTGTATGTATATGTGTGTGTGTATGTATGTGTGTATATATATATATATATATATATATATATATATATATATATATATATATATATATATATATATAGTTAGTGTGTGTGTGTGTGTGTGTGTGTTGTGTAATGTGTATGCACATTTTCACCATGTAATGAACCCTTTACTTATGCATAGTGTTCTTTGGGTGTTCATGGTTCTATATAGAACCATTTTCTGTACTAAAGAAGAACTATTGCTTTAGGAGTGCAGTGTATCTCTCTCTCTCTCTCTCTCGGCCCTGGCAGTACTGTGGTGCTATTTCAGTGAGATTCAGCTGTTGTTCTCTCTCCCTGGGTTCTGGTTTCTAACACTGCAGGCGAATATAACAGAAACGACATGAACAGAAGAGCGAGACTCGCTATGATCCACTTTCCATTTGAATTGTTGACCATTTATGTCCTTATCTCTCCTCTCCTGCTCATAGCTGCCTGTTTCCTGCCAAGTTATTAGATAAAGCTATTAATCGGTCCTTAATGGAAAACATGTCAGCAGAGCAGGAGCATCTGCATCTGCTTTGGCTGAAAGACCATCAACAAATGTTTTCTGCGCAATTAAAATCTAACCAACAGACCAGTCAGCTGCCGTCCTCCTGCCACACAAAGCCAAAGTGTTTACAGTAACGTCGCCACATTGAGTAAAGTAACGGCCCTCTGTGCCAGCGTCCCCCCTTTCAGCTCTCCAGATAAGCTTGGATCTCTTCCATGAGCAGCACTTTAATCCCTGTTAAACTCCCCCAAAGTTGCATTGGACTTGCTTTTTCAAGGAGGTCTGGGGTGGATTTTTAATTAGGACGTTTTAATCTGTGATTGACCTGGCATTAATCTAGAATGAGAGACTGGCTGAAAGGAGAATTTCCCACGCAGAAACCGAGAGAAGGTAGGGGTGGGTGATACGGCATCACGATACTTGAAGGTTTTTCCATTATAAGCATTATGTATCAAGTGTGTAGTTTTTCTTTATCCAGTTCTTTGACTGGACACACACTTTTAGCATAGTGATCACCAACCCTCCTCCTGCAGACCCTAATTTCAACCTTAGTTGACCCCACTTGATGCATCAAAATATGACTGTCTGAAGTCCTTGATTAGCTAATTGAGGTGTTAGATTTGGGTTGGAACCTATAGGAATTGATGCTGAACTTTATGTTGAGATTCTTTGAACTTAATAAAAGTCATTCACTTCCATTGAGGCTCTTTAGAGTAATGGTTCTCAAGCTTGTCCTCAGGAACCCCCAGGTGGTCTATAGTAAAGGTGTACACTCCCATGGATTCCTGCAAATTAATGAATAGCCTAAATAAAGTAGATATAAAAAGATGATAGTACAACAATTCAAATGAATCCAGAGATGACAGAGCCTATAGTCCATAATCCATATAGTCCAGAGCCCAGCAAAACACCAAAATGAACTGCTCTGTGGTTTAATTCCTGCTTTGTGTTAACGGGGAATAAATGGCGTTTGGCAAACTACTTCACAGTGAGCCTGATGACCACGACTGCTGTATTATTTCGGCAGAGGATAATGTATTTATGTAAGCTATTGGATGGCAGTTCGCCTTTGCGTGAGCGGGACAAAACGTTTTGGTTGCGGGCTGGAGTGGGACCAATGATTCCGATTTTCTCCCAGAGCGGCACTGGAAAAGTCCCATGCTGACCTCTAGTCCATACTTCTCATGGGCTCTGTCCCTTTGCGTCGGGACCTGGAGCAATATGTGGACCATCTGGGGTTCTTTGTGGACCACTCTGAGAGTAAATGTTTCAGGGACCGTGCTTCGTGTTTGTGGACCAGTTGGAGAGGAAATGTTTCAGGGTCCGCGCTTCGTGTTTGTGGACCACTCTGAGAGGAAATGTTTCAGGTACCGCGCTTCGTGTTTGTGGACCAGTCGGAGAGGAAAGGTTTCAGGGACCGCGCTTCGTGTTTGTGGACCAGTCGGAGAGGAAAGGTTTCAGGGACCGCGCTTCATGTTTGTGGACCAGTCGGAGAGGAAATGTTTCAGGGACCGCGCTTCGTGTTTGTGGACCAGTCGGAGAGGAAAGGTTTCAGGGACCGCGCTTCGTGTTTGTGGACCAGTCGGAGAGGAAATGTTTCAGGGACCGCGCTTCGTGTTTGTGGACCAGTCGGAGAGGAAATGTTTCAGGGACCGCGCTTCGTGTTTGTGGCCCAGTCGGAGAGGAAATGTTTCAGGGACCGCGCTTCGTGTTTGTGGACCAGTCGGAGAGGAAATGTTTCAAATATTCCTAAATTGTCAAATAGTAACGCAAAAAAGCAAACAGCTTATAAATATAAATAACGAATTTATGTCTTAATGTTAATATGACATTTTTTGCAGTCACTGGCGGTTGTTTACAGCTTCTATAATTGATCTAAATTTTAGCCAATCATCATACTCAGCACTCTACTAAGTGCTCATACTAAGGCTTCATCCCTACTGGAGCCCCACTGGGATTTGGTCAGCTGGACCCTCTGCTGCATGGCGTTTTCCTTCCTCAGCAGTGTCATCAGTCCTCATTACACTGTCACCGATGCTCTCTGGTTACCACAAGACCCTCTGAAGTTTAGGACCCCTGTGGTCCACTCTTATCCTGAATGCTCATAATGTCAAAGAAGTATACGCTCGGACACAAATAAAATCTCAAAGGAGTCAGTAGGGAGTCCACTTAGCGACTGCTCGTGCTATGCCTGTGCAACTGTGCAGCTATGCCCTGTTGTGGCTTGACAACAACAGGCATAAAGGGGAATTTCACTGATTTTTCAAAATTTCTACGTAAATAAATGGTTAAAGTGTATAATAATATATTGATTAAGACTCGCTCTGATTGATTTGCTGTGAAATGCTCCATTCTAGAGAAAGTCAGCAATGAAGTCAGCAATTTCACTGAATTTTCACTGTCCGAAAATGTCCAAATCATAGAATGTCTCTAAAGGCTCACAGAAATGTTTGGCATCACAACTCTTGTTTCCTGTTACCACCACTGCAAAGAAAGGTCCAAAAGATTCTGCAGTGCACAGAAAATGAGTTTCATGTCACTTTAACATCTCAGTGATTGAATCATACAAAAAAATTGAAACATTGGTGGAATTCCCCTTCAGACGAACTATATTCTGCACTTTTCTTGGATCATATTTTTCCCTGAAGCCAGTGGTTTTATGTGTTAAGAATATTCATTCGACATGATTTGGTTTAAACAGGCAGTTATCGTTACTGCGTCTTTAAGACTCATGTGTAAATGAACTCTGTTCTGATTGGCTGCCTTTTAGAAAGCTGGGCTAGATCTTCCATCCCATAACTTTGCTTCCAGCTGCAAAAAACTACAATAATGTTTATTTATTGTTTCTGTGATGTCATAGGAGCCAGCTGTTTACATATATCCACCTTTTCAGCTTAGCAGTTTAGCTCTGCTCATTCATGTAGAAGTCGTAGTGTTTCACCTGGGAGGGCTTTTTGAATGAGACATAGCCAATCAGAACAGGGCTCATTTACATACATCAGTCTTAGAGGCAGAGTAACAAACAAAAACAGCCTGTTTAATTCTAAGTGATAAAGAGAGGTTGGAAAAAAGTCATACAAAATTAATTGTGACCATTTTTACACATTAGCCCACACAAGTGTTATGACAAATGCAGAATATGGGCTTTTTAACCATGTTTACTTACTTTTCAAAAACAGTATGAAACCTTTGGTGTTGCACGATGTGGCCCCTTTAAGGCTTAACTGGGCTAATGAAATGAGTGTGTGGAGAGAAGGAGGTGCATCGATTCTAATTTGAGTGCGACCGTAACCCTTCAACCTTCTAAAATACTCCTCTCCAGCACGGCTGCAATTTTAATAGCTTGCCCTGTGTTGACAGCTCGCTGATTGGCTTCAATTAATGCATTCAGCACTGTGTATGACCCCATTCTGTAAACGAGTCACGTGTTCTCAGTGCATGTGTGTGTGTACGGCTGTATACGCTGTGCAGGACCGAGGCCTGAGCAGCAGCAGCTGTGGGGATGTAACTCACTCCTGCAGGCTGTCATCATTACCAGCCCACCTGCGGCGAAGGGGCAGTGCAGGACCTGAGGCTGTTCCGAGAGGGAAAGTAGGCAGAAGGGTAAAAACTGCTGCACACTGTGTGAGAACAGCAGTCTTATTGATTTATTGTATTGTTTTTAGAAGTAGCAATAGTCACGTTCCAGTAAGAATCTTTTCCAAACAGGATTTTTTTTATCTGTGGTGTCTAAGTAGATACACTGATCTCTCTTGTTGGTTATGACTTCTGGAGCCGGACTGAAGGTCCTAATCATTAGATTAAGCACCATATAATTAGGAAGTGTTCAACCAATCAAGATTTGATTTACAATAGGTGGGACCAATTTTATAAGAAAAAAAATCTCACTATGGGTCTTCTGGAAGTTCTAGATACGTGACTGACTGTGACCTCAAGTCATAGTCCGACCAGGTTACAGTTAGTTGTTAGGAACGGAAAACAGCGGCAGCAACTCAGTGCCAGGACTCTTCACTGTTGTTAGTTTTGAACTGACAGTGCTAGAATCTCATAGAGGTGCTAGTAGAAATTGGCATTAATGTTGATGTTTGGCATTAATGTTGATGTTTGTATCTCGAACTGAACAAGCTCTTATAATTATCGTTCATACAGTAGTTTAATGAAATATCAGTGTGTAAAAATCCAGCGCAGGCATCTGTTAGATGACGAACTGGCGGTTAGTCTTCTCTGTGTATATTCAATTCAATTCAATTCAAGTTTATTTATATAGCGCTTTTTACAACAAGGTTGTCACAAAGCAGCTTTACAGAAAAACAGGTCCACGCCTCTTATGAGCATCACCACAGTGAAGCCAATTTTGTGGTGACTACAGTGGTAAGGAAAAACTCCCTTTAAGAGGAAGAAACCTTAGAAGGGACCAAGGCTCAGTCCGAGGAACCCAACCCCCGTGGGTCGACCCGCACAGAAGAAACAGAACAGAAACAAGAACAACAGTACAAGAGAGTGCAAAAAGATGGCTGGAACGCTGGAACCACGAATGGGGCACCTCCAGACAGGCCAACGGGGCATCTCGACACGTGAGAGAGATAGAGAGAGAGAACGGAGTGGGAGGGAAGAAAGATAGGTTAGAAGGGTTGTGTTAATCTCTGTTGAGCGGGACAGGGCCGATTCCAGAGTGCTGCAAACACGAATCGGCACCTCCAGACAGGCCAACCGAACATCTCGACGCATGCGAGAGAGACAGAGAGAGAGAACAGAGTGGGAGGGAAGAAAAAGAGGTTAGAATGGTTTTATACTTTGCTGAAGAGCGGGGCACGCCTGTGAAAAAGCACAGGGACCCTGGATATCTGTGTTGCTAGCTGGGATTAAGAAGAAGATGAAGATGAAGATGATGGTGGTGATGATGATGAAGAAGATGAAGAAGAAGAATGCTAACTTCAAATGGGCATCAGATGCTTTTCTTCATTGAAGCAATAATTGAGCCCGCTAGAGAAAATGATTCAAACAGCCTGTCCACAAATATCTACCCTAAAGCTCTTGTAGTCTTTCAAAATTTGATTCCACCTTCATGACACATCATCAGAAGGGAGTTTTTCTGGTTATTAAACCAGGAAAATCTCACCTTAGCAACTATTACACTGCTGTAAGTAGCAAATAAGCCTGTTTTACAACAACTGTACTGATTGATCTTTCATTTTGACCTGAGTGCCCCTTTAAGTAAGGTTGGCACCAGTCTGGTAATGGGTGTCGGGCTAATATCAGGCAAGGCAAGGGCAGGTTTATTTATCTAGCACCTTTTATACACTGCTCTCATTTAAAGTGCTTTACCAATGAGAAAATAGTTGCAAAAAAAGTGAAGATTATTGAAACAATAGATTTAAAATCAAATTAGAAACTAAATCAAATAAAGTAAAAGTTTAATGTTAGATGATCCAATCCTGTAAAAAGTCTTTACTTGAAGCACCGCTCACTCTCACTGTGATGTGATGTTGTTAGCTTGATTGCCTGCTGTTAGATGCTCGTCTTAAGTGAAGAGAAACATTGGATCATTATTGGCCAAAACCAAAGGGCTCAATGTCAGAAAAGTGGTGGTGTTCCATCTCGAGCCTCTCTGTAGACCTTGTAGAAAGAACAACACCCTCCGTCAGAGCAGAGAGATGTGCCGTGAGAGTGTTGTGAAGAGCCGTGCTGTACAGCATGGCTTCAGTTGGACAGGAAGTGTTGGTGTTGTCTGGCTGGGGAGCTGGAGGCAGACAGCTGGAGGAAGTGGCCTGGATCCCTGCATTCCTGCTCTGGGTTAAACATGTGTCTAAGAGAACCTGCCAGACCAAAAGTATCTGGAGATTCTCAGCAGAGTTCAAACAATGAGCCTGCATGACTCTGAAAACTGGACTGGATGCACTTTTAAACCGAGTCACCCTGATGCTAATCTCCGTCTCGGTCACTCAAAAGAATCTCACACTCCATCTGATAGTCAGAAATTCCTGCACATTAGCTCTTCAAATGGGAGAGAAATCTCATGTTCGGTGAGGGCAAAACAACGACTCCCTGTTCCAGTAACTGGACAGACACTGTGAAAATCCTCAGAGGAGAAATGGCGAGGCATGGAGATGCTGGTTTGACCTGTTCACCTTTGTGATTGGCAATATGGCAAAAGTATCACAATATCATAGACATTTTTAAGATGCATGTTATAAAAAATGACATTAAGTTGGAACAGATTAGGGCTGGGCCCGCTTATTGATTATCGATAATGGGGTGCACTCGTGGGCTGGAGGTTAGGGAACTGGCCCTGTGACCGGAAGGTCGCCGGTTCGATCCCCAGTGCCGACAGTCCATGACTGAGGCGTCCTTGAGCAAGACACCTAAGCCCCAATTGCTCCCCGGGCACCATGCATTGGGCTGCCCATCGCTCTGGGCAAGTGTGCCACAGGTGGAATTATCTCATTTGTGGGATTAAAAAAGTATCACTTAATTTAATACGTAAAGTCTATGAAAGTTGTCTTCTCTCCTTTTGTATGAGTATTCAGAATTTTGATCCATGACCCAAAACTTCTGTCCTGGTTGTCCATTTCATATGCACACAAAAATGAGTTGGCCAGCTACCGCTGCTTGGGAAAAACAACTAGCAATATTTTCATTCTTTTTTTTAGTTTGTTTAGTTGTCATGAGGTCTTTTAATGTAGCTGTTGTGTTTTTTTTTCACTGTTGTCGGAAACAAAACCTTGTATCTCCAAAGTGGTAACTTTACAGGAGCAGCAAAAACATACTATACTTTTAACGTACGTCAAAGGAATCCGAATTTTTTCCATAATTTGGGGTCATTTCCTTTGGTCGTTTCATCATCAAATTTACATACAATTTATGGGCAAAAGTTACTTTCACATTAGGTCAAAAACTGAAAAAGGACAAAAATGGACAAACAAGGTTTTGCTTCGACAGTAGCATTTTACTTTGGTTGTTAAACCCTTTTAATGGATGACCACTGGATCCTTCAACTGGTAACAGCAACAAAGTTATGATTTTTCCTTTTAAAAAGTTGTGTGGTGGAATTGAAAGCTCTGTTAAACGTCTGTCACTCCGCACTCCGAGGACTGAAATGAAAGACCGCCACACGCCACAACAACCAGTGATGGACAAAGCACATAGATCATGTACTTGAGTTAAAGTAGAGACACCCAAGGTAAAATATTACTCCAGTAAAAGTAGAAGTTCCTCCCTTTAGACCTCCACTTGAGTAAAAGTACTAAAGTATTTGCCTTCAAATGTACTTAAGTATCAAAAGTAAAAGTACTGAAAGAGTAATTATGGCTCTGATGTCCTGTTATCATTTTTATAACAAGACTCGCTTCATGAACTCATTTCAGGTGAAAATCCTCCAGTGTCTCTCTTGGTAAACCAGTCTTTTAATAGAACGTCATTAATTAGTGACGCTGACGTCTATTAAAATGATCATAAGCACAAAAGACTGAAGGTAAACAGTTTCCATCAGGGAGAACCGAGTGGCTCTGAAATCACTTTTACACACAAGCAAAGTTTCAGTTTAAGATTTATTTACAACTTAGTTCCAAGTTTAAGTTGAATAAAAACTGGATTTAAACTCAGGATCACAAATGAGCTCCTTTACTATGTTGCTCTGTAGGTCTCTGGTAGGTGGTTGGTTAGTGTAGTGGGTAACATTTCTGCCTTCTACGCTGTAGACTGGGGTTCAATCCCCACCAGGGCAAACACCCTACACTATACCAATAAGGGTCCTTGGGCAAGACTTCTAACACCACCTTCGCTTAAGTGTGTAACGATAATCAAATTGTAAGTTGCTCTGGATAAGAGCGTCTGCCAAATACCGTAAATGTCTCTGTCCATAAACATAAACCAGCCCAAATTAATTTACTGTAAAATGAAATGGTGTTTGTATAAATTCAGAAAAAAGCCACATCAGTCACGACTGCATATGTGGACATATTTCTATATTGTGCTCTATTTACACAAAGTTAGGTTAGTTCATCATTTATGTTGAACAGACTCTCCCAAAATTTTATGCTGCTGTGCTGACACTGAACCGTGTGCTGCACTGGGTCGGTATGACCAACAGGTCAAAACAAGCTCCAAACAAAGTGACCGCTGTGCCCTGATTGGTGCTCTGGCTTTGCACTTCTTTCATTTTGACATGTTACGTTTTTATACACACAGAAACCAAATGGAATAACAGATTTCTAAAAATGTAGTGGAGGAAAAAGTCAGATATTAGACTTTGAAATGTAGTGGAGTGAAAGTAAAGTGTCACCAAAAATGGAAAAACTTCAGTACAGATACAAAAAAACTACTTAAGTACAGAAACCAATTACATTTCATTTGTTACTGTCCACCACTGACAACTATGAGCTTTAATAAGACAACATTTTTGTTATTGTTTCATTTTGTATTTTTCATACAATCCATGTGAACCTCTATGTGAAAATGCCTCAGCATTTTGGTGCCCTGTGGTGCACTGTCCTAGATGTTCAATCTAAACTAAAACTAAACTAAAAATAGTGTAACTAAAAATACCTGTTTTTAAATAATAAAATATTGATTTATTATTCAAAATAGCTTGATGTCTCAGCCCTAGAACAGACAAAATAATCCTGAATAATAGTAGTGTCACATTTAAAAGGTGATGTCAAAAACTACAGTTACATTGTTTTGTTCCATAAATAGATCATATTAAACTCATTAGGCTCTTTTGGAATCTGTCTCAATTTTTAATGATAAACACAATTCTGGAAGTACTTTTATTCCCAGGAAAGCTTATTATAAAGTAATGTATTGTGATAATTCTAACATAATCATAATCATTAAAACCTAATCCTATTCAGGCCAAATTAGTTAAAATAAATGAAAATGTGCAGCTTAGCCTTCGAATGTGTTGCCTTATTATCCCTTAGGGCTATTAAGATGGATTCATTGTATTCATTCTGATTCCACTGTCACTGGTAATACATTGGTGTCTTTGCAAATTAGTGTCTTTACTTGAACTCTGTAGAATATAATGTGGACTATATTTAGAAATTAAAGGCTCAGTTTTCCGGTCATGGAATAAGCCTTGGCTTGAACTAAATTGCAATGCTCACCACTGCTATTTTAGTCCTGCCTTAGGCCTAATCCTCAGAGGGGAAATAGTGAGGCATGAAGATACGGGATTTGACCTTTAATGGTCTGGGCTGCTTGGCAGAGTTTGGGCTCGGCCCAGTGAAGGGTGATGTTAATGCTACAGCATGCATAGACATTTTAGACAGTTTTATGTTGCCAACTTGGTGGCAGCAGTTTGGGGAAGAGCCTTTCCTGTTCCATGACTGTGCCCCTGTGCACAGAGCAAACTCCATAAAGTGACCTGCACGGTGTCCTGACCTCAACCCCACTGAACACCTTTGGGTAAACTGGAACGTGGGTTGTGAGCCAGGCCTTTTCGTCCAAAATGGTCACACATTCTCACAGACACACTGTAAAATATCTGGTGGAAAGCTTCCCAGAGGAGTGGAGGCTGCTGTAGCTGCAAATGGGGCCAACTCCGTATTAATGCCTATGGTTTTGGAATAGGATATCCAACAAGCTCATTTAGGTGTGGTGAAAGATGGTAACTGAGAGAAGCTTGGAGGAGATGAGAGGTGTGCTGGCGATACAGTTCTATATTTCAGATTAGATCGTTTTTTTATTGTTCACACTGATATTAGGGATGTGCATTTCAGTCAAATTTGACAATCAAAATTTTATAATTTTTTAAATATATTTTTTAGCCGGCTGCAGTAGTCTCCTTCTTTCTGACTAAACCGGAGTATCACTGACGAAAACGTAAGCTGCAAGCTCTGCAGGGTGAGCCAAAAGTAACAGGACACAGTTTTATTTTATTTTTTATTTTATTATCGACTTTTATCTCTGGGGTCAGCTCAAACATCCGCAACAAACACCACCTTCAGCACCGCATCGTGGAGGCTTGTGACAGCATAAAAATTAAAATAAAACTGTGTCCTGTGACTTTTGACTCACCCTGTACATTGCCCTCTAGTGGAGAGTACAGTTCAGACCCCTCCTTAAATGGTTAAATGATTTAAGGTGGAACAGGAAATTTAGTTGGCTAGCTACTGAGACATTAGCATACCACTAGTAATTTGTATGCTAAGGTAATAAACTAAGATAATACAATGGTTATTATATTTTTTTTTAATGGAGAAAATGGTTAGTTTGTTTGGTCGCTTGCATTTTGCCAGTTTTTCTTTTATTTTCATAACACTGTTTGGAGTGTGCCTCTGAAAAAACAGGGTTTGGAGGACCCTGTAGCCCTAACACTTCACCCTACCTCTCTATCTTAACAAAAATCGGGACACCCTACCCCCTAGGTGTGAACACGCAAAATGAATGTGTGATGGGAGAAATGGGATTGAGCCTTGGATCATATTTTTACCACTGAATTACGGAGGAATTTTGAGAAGTCAGTGAAATTTCCCTTTAAGAGAATGTATAACATTACAGAAAAGATGTTTGTATATCTTAATTTACTGTTACGTGTTTTACTGCTCACATTCAAATGCTTTCATTGCTAGTTTAAACGCTTTCAAGTACAGCAACAGTAAATACAGAGCTGATCTGATTGTGTGAAGAAATTGTGTGATAGCTCACTTTTCTTCCCTCATGTAAGAGAGTCAGGTACTGTGTGTGTGGCTCAGAAATCATGTTAGTAAACCGGTAGCAGGCGATAATCTAATCTACAACCTGTCTGTCGCCAGCACCGCTGCACACATGCGCAGGGAAAGCGCACGTATGTGTCTTTGTTCATGTCAGAGTGAGTCACGTCTGGACTATGCGCTCTGTCATGCCTGAGAAGTGACCTAAGCTTTCTTCTCCAGTTCTGGATGGGGCAGATAACGTTTCCTGCGCTGAGAGAGATGCGCGCTGTTTGTTTATGCAGGGTTTGTAGGGGGTTAAACAGTGCGTACGGGCTGCTCTGTGTGTGTGTGTGTGTGTGTGTGTGTGTGTGTGTGTGTGTGTGTGTGTGTGTGTGTGTGTGTGTGTGTGTGTTGAGATGCTGCCTGAGGCAGGCCTCACACATCAAAGCAGAGGTCAAACTCAGAAGTCATCTTTCTATCCTGTAGCTTTTTTTTCTAGCCGTGCTTTTTTGCACATTCCCCCCAAGCGTTCCTCCTACAGTGAGGTTATTTTCTCACTTTATTAAAGGAGCAGTTCACTCAGGAATGCTGCCGTTGCTGGAAGTGAATGAAAGTGAATTGCCATCAATAACTTCTGCTAGTTGCCATTCAGTATTAAATAAGAATCAGAACCGTAATGTGTTTTCTTTCCATACTGTCACGTATTTCAGAGTGAAGCTTGGCATCAGGAGGATCTTAGCTGGTTGAGCGTTTTCTCTCTATGCTGGTGAGGTGGGTTGGGGGGTGTGGGGGGTGGGGGGACATGATGCTATTAGGTAAAATAATTTTTTACATATTGTTTTGACAATAAAAAATCGCAAAAGATTTTGGAGGTGTTGCGTTTTGATGGAAGCCAGCTGTGTCACTAGCTGTGACAAACAAAATGGCACGTAAATCAGAAGGTCCTCCATTGTTGCTACCGTTGTTGACCAAGCAAGCAAGCAGTTTACTCATGAATGATATCAATGCTGGAAATGAATGAAAGTGAATTGCCATAAATTAGCAGTATGCTAACTGGCTTCTGACCTGTCCAGGGTGTATCCTGCTTTTTGTCCGGTGACCGCTGGGATAGGCTCCAGCACCCCCAGCGACCCAGAAAGAGAAGCGGCTTAGAAGATGTGTGTGTGGGTGTGTGTAACTGGCTTCTGTTATTTAATTGTGAATGGCAACCAGCAATCAGAAGTCATAATGCATTTTATTTCTGTGTTTGTCGTGTGTTTTCATTTAATAATACAATATTAGGGAGGGTCTGAGCGTGTTCTCTCTGATACGTGAGGTAATAAGGAGGGGGATGAAACGTGACTCTGAAAACATTTTAGAGGCAGAGAAAAAGTCGTTACATTTTGATGGAAACTGTGACTCTCATGTAAAACAAAACAGCACATAAATCAGAAGCTCCCCTCTCCTGATTACTACCGTTGTTTGTTATTAAACGCAACATAACACAAGCTAAACAGAGCTCCGCCTATGGTCAGAGTTCTGTTATGGGTGGGAAACGGACACAGATATTGGACCAATGCGCAGATAGTTCTGGGTTTGAATATTTAAATGCAGTGTGCTGTACTTCACTGCCCAGTTTAAAAACACTGTTAACATGTCATGTTGACAGTCACATTAGAATGACTGTTCCTTTAAATGTAGTCTGGGCTTCTTAATGTATTTAATGTTCACTGAGTGTACAATGGCTCCTTTTGTTCAATCCATTCAAACAGCATTTTATCTTATCAGAGAATCAGCTGCCCTCATATACGCACCATGTGTGTTTTACCCACAAAATAGTGTTGTACCCAGATCAGGGTGCTACAGTATAGTCCTCTTCCCAGAATTCCAACGGCTCTCTCCCCTCCCCAAACACACACACACACACCCACACGTACACACACAAACACCCCAGGAGCCAAGACCTCAGTGCACTTTGTTCCCATAACAAGAGTCAGGCTCCACCCCTATTAGCATATAATGGGGAAGACCCTCCTCCTGGGCTTCCCTGAGGTGTTTATACACATGCACACACGTGTGCACACACACACACACACACACACACACACACTTTTTATACAGTGTCAGGATGTGGGATCATACTGTATAACACCTTGATTTTTTTTTATTTATTTTTTTTTTTAGATTTTTTAGATTTTCACTACTATATATATATATATATATATATATATATATATATATATATATATATATGTATGTGTATGTATGTATGTATGTATGTATATATATATATATGTATATGTATGTGTGTGTGGGTGTGTGTGTGTATGTATAGTCCGTGTGTGTATAAATATATGTGTAGTGTAGTGGTTAACACCTCTGTCTTCTACGCTGTAGACTGGGGTTCCATCCCCCACCTAGGCAAGCACCCTGTGCATAGATAGATAGATAGATAGATAGATAGATAGATAGATAGATAGATAGATAGATAGATAGATAGATAGATAGATAGATAGATAGATAGATAGATAGATAGATAGATAGATAGATAGATAGATAGATAGATAGATAGATAGTATATTTTTATTTACATTTTACCTACGGATTATATAATAATCATTATGTTTGCAGGACTATATATGTTTAAATATATGGTACTATAAACCATATATACTGTAGTGTATTAAATAGTATATTTAGTCATTTCTGTCAAACCTTCAAAATGTCATTTTATAGGAGAAAAAAAATATATTTTTTTTATAATTATATTATAAAATGTATTATAATATATAAGATAAAGTATATAGTTTAATAATGTTATAGTAAACTAATTTGGGCCATATCTTTTGGTCTTTTCATCAAAAAAAAAAGTGTTTGCGCAATGCAAACAGCAGCTGGTGTTTTCAAATGGCATGATATAAATGTGTATAGCAAAAAACAACACACACAGGTGCTCAGTGTTTAGGGTCAGCAGTGTAGGAGCTGTGTTTTGGTCTTAAAAGCTGCTGAACTAAATCAGCCCAGCCCTGTCCTGAAGATCCTTTAATATTTTCATTTCAGTGCTGATCTTCAGGGTTTAGCTCTAATCTCACCGTGAAGGCTGCCTCCTAATTCTGCAATATCATCTCTTTCGGTAATAAGCTTTTGGTATCTGTGTACAGTGCCAGTCAAGGTTGCCTGCAAAAACCCTCTGTTCTGTCAGAAGTACCTGTATGAGGGCGTCTGTAGTCTGGGTACAAAGTTCTGCAGCTCAGGCCCTTCACCTTTTACCTGGGACGTTTTACAGGATTGCAAAAGATGAGGCGTAATGGATGTTTTGATTTGGAGCAGGAATCATTTGGCCTTATTTGAAAGAGCTTGCAACACTTATGTTCCTGGGTGGAAATCCCTTTTCGTATTTACGCAATTTTCCCCCGACCACAGATGCAATCGATCAGCCAAGACATGTTTGGTGTCTGTAGCTCCTTGAATTTTTACCTGGAGCTAAACGGCTAATGAAGCTAACAAGCAATGGAAGCTAATTAACATTGTGTTTAACTACAGGCACGTTTGCTTCACAGCATGTTCAGTTGTTAAATAATCTCTTTAATTAAGGCTTATTTGGTTTATTACACTGTACGACACACCGTTATCTATAAAGACGGACAAAAGTGTGGATGGTTAATGCTGTAAAATCGCCGTTGCAGTGGTTTTTAGCTACGTGATGCACAGTTGGCCCATTTTATAGGTAATAGAATGTCATATGGTGTCAGCTAAGCTATCTAACCCTCATCAATGAGTAGATTAGTAAGTACATAGTAGGTTAATAGGCCTAATAACATTAGCAGCAGCCTTCCCATTAACACTATATACTCTGTGTGATTACTTAGACATATATTATTTACACAGTGCTGATTGGTGGAGTAGAGGCTGTGTCTCAATTCGCTCACTGGTTCCATATGTAGTCAAACACACACACACACACACATTATTTAAGCCCCTTATCCTTCTGGGTCACAGGAGGTGTTAGAGCCTATCCCTGTGACTATGGGGTGCAAGGCAGTTCGCCAGTCCATCGCAGGGCAGACACACAGACATATACAATCACTCACACTGTAGTCAATCAGTACATAGTAAATGTGAATTTGGGCCCTGGAGGTTGGAAAATTGGGACACAGATGACTCTGTTACCTGTGACACGAATGCAAAAACAGAAAGCAGCGGAGGTTTACTGGGAAGCTCATCCACTGTGCTGTGATTAGCCATTGTGTCATTTTTAGGATGGGACATTGTCGTGATTTCATAGACACTCGTTTAATTCAGTTTACAGGTGCAGCCGCATGTCAGTCATATAATCTAATAAAATGGCCTTTCTTTAGGCAGTTAACGCCGATAGCATAAATGCTAACTCCGTTAGCATCGCTAGAACCAAGCTACCCGTGGTTGACCTAAGCAATTCATAGCAGCTGTAGCTAAAACACAATCAACTGATGACTGAATAGACATCATGTCTGATCCTTTCAGTCAAGATTTAAACCTAAAATTTGTAATTGAATATTTCTGAAGGGGCCTAGTTAGCTAGCTGGTTAACAGGTCAGACTACTTTAATGTTACGCTTTCTTCATAAAATGAATATAGAGCAGTGCTTGATTAAATATAGTGTTATTACAATAAACATAGCGTCTTATATTATTTTATCGATAGTGTATGCAATATAGTTCTATATAGTTAATGGCAAACAGTAGGTAAGTCAAATCAAGAACAAATGCATCCGGTTAGCTAAGTAGCTAACGTAATGCTATGAACATTTCAGTTAGTTGAAAACTGATACTGAACTGTAATAAAGTGTCTTTCTGGACCATAACCCTTATTATTAGTAGGCTGTTTGATTTACGAGTTTTGAAAATACAGATTTTTTCCAACTGAACTGTCAAAGTTATCTTACAGCATTCTTCCTCTATTTTTATCTTTTCATAAGTTTTCAGAAGTCGAGCTGCAGGCCTGCCATTATTTCCGGCCAGGGAGCATAGTGAACAGTCAGAACAGGGTTTTTATGGTGTGTTATAAGAACTTTAAGGTAACAAAAGTGCACTGGAACACTTTTGACTTTGACTGTCTGAGACATAAACGCTGCCTACTCAGTCCGAAGGCACCCAGTCATGCCTGAATCTAGTGTTTGTTTAAAACACAGCCTGCTGAGGTTCCTCAATTTGGCAGATTTTTGAAGCCAGTGTAGATGTATCCTTCTCTGCCTACATTTCCCATAATTCTTTGCATCTGCACTGATGCGGATAGAAAAGAAATAGCAGAAAACACCAGCACTGACACAGTGGAGAGCGCTGCCTTCTAAGGCACTAACTTATAAGACGGTCCAGGCAGCAAGGCATCGAGACAGCTGCCTTCGGTTTTGGACACAGCCCGGCACTCTAGAACAGAGGTTGACAACATGCGGCTCTTTTACTGCCCTGTTGCGGCTCTACAGCAGAATTACATTTTAAGGTAAACATAAAATAATCCTCTTTTCAGTAAAATAAAGCTCTGGTGATCAATCAAACACCGTTTTAACAATAAATGGTCTTAAACGCTGGAGGTAGTGGGGCCTATACCTGCTAATTCACCCTTTCACTCTGAAGATTGGCATGCAGACTGCTGGTCACCATAGCATCACAGACAATGATCTCGCCTAGCTAGTAGCAAACAAAGAGAGAGACTTATGACAAACATCGACAATTTGGAGATGAATGGACTTATTTGCGTTTATAATCACTCCAGCTGGTTTCCTGATACATTTAATCTGCAACGAGAAACAGACAAACAATAAAAAGTCGTGAAGCTGAAGTCAGTTTCTCGTTCATCAGCTTCTCATTCAATTTGTCTCCATTCCGCCTTAAATATTGCAGCAGTTACATTTAAGGTGGAACGGGACAATTCGAACAAGAAGATGGTAAATGAGGAGCTGACTTCAGCCTCGTAAAAATCAAAAACAACATTTTACAAGAAACTCTTCTTCTTTTCAGGAAGTTTCCTGCCGGAGATGCGAAAAAAGCGGCTGCAGCTGAGCTAAAGCTTAGAGCAGAGCAAAGTACCGTATTTTCCGGATTATACGTCGCTCCGGAGTATAAGTTGCACCAGCCAAAAAATGCACAGTAAAGAAAAAAAACATATATACGTCGCACCGGAGTATAAGTCGCATTTTTGGGGGGTGGATTTAATAAAATCCAAGTTAACGTAACATGAACAGTTATTCAGATAACAATGACAAACTATAACAAAGAACATGCTAACAAGTTTATCAAACCATTTTTATCAAAGTTTATATCACTCCAAATCATCAAATCCATTGAACTCATCCTCAGTGTCACTTATGAACAACTCCGCTAACTCTGGAGGTGGACGAAGCGCCGCTTCCTCTTCTTAGTCGCTTTTGTCAGACTCGTCGTCAGTTACATTTGCAATTATTCCAGCCTTTCTGAATCACAGCAGGATGCTTTCGGTTTTCACGGAAGCCCATGCTTTGCTGATCCATTCAATGACTTCCGAGAACGTAGCGTGGCGCATTCTCGCGGTTGCCGTGAAGTCCGTATTTTCCGGACTATAAGTCGCTCCGGAGTATAAGTCGCACCCCTGGCCAAACTATGAAAAAAAGTGCGACTTATAATCCGGAAAATACGGTAAGTCCGTCTTTTCATTTACATTGTTTTTTTTTACCCTGTATTTGTATATTAGCACATAACTGAGACATATTTACAGCCCAGATGGTAACATAGACATGAAATGTTGCTCCCACAGTAGTTTTGATTTTTGTTGAAAGGACAGAATGGCTCTTCTTAACATTTGGGTTGCCGACTCCTGCTGTTTTCTCTTAACTATCCCTGTAAGAACTAGCTTGACCCCAAACATGTGGTAAGGAGCAAAGATGAGGCAAGAAGGCTTTTTAGGCCTCTTGTACCTTTCACTGCACATTGTGCATTATACTCAGAGTTCAGCAGCAAATCTGCATCTCTAGCTCGGAGAAGCGAACTCCGAGACGTCGTGCCGTTAATGGCCATATCCAGAGTCTCATATATTAAACAAAAGCCATCTGAAATCAGACACTCTGAAAGAGAGCCACGCACAGATGCTTTTTACAATATTCATGCAGAGCAGTAGCGTTAATGGCTTTGATTGTCTGAGCTTTTCTGAACTAGCGCAGTGGCTCACAGTGTAACTCTGCTCTGGAGCCTCAGCTCAGCCTCAGCATCTCAATGAAGTTTGTACCACAACTGCATGGAACTGCATGTTCATTTGTATATGTGTATATATAGCCATCCTCTTTCGAAAGGAGCAGGGGGTCTGATTCAGCCCAGTCACGTGATCTTCTGTGAACAATTTTTAATTACTGCATTCCACAGCGTGTAATTATGGGCTGTTCTGGGTTGTCATGGAGAGTTGCTCCAAATTTTGAGGCTTGCGCGCTCAAAAATGAGCAACTCTTATTTTGTTAAGGGAGTAGTTTAGTGGAAAAGGATAAAAGCTACTTTACTTTTAATGTAAGTCAGTGGAACCAGACTGGGTCTTCAGGGTCATTCTGGGCCATTTCTTTTGGTCCATTCATCATGAAATATAAATACAGTGTAGAGAACAGGCATTTTCAGATTGTGACAAAAACCGAAAAACAGGAGCAGCATTTGATGACAGGAACACCTTGCTAACTGTTAATCATAGAGGTTGGTCTATCACACTTTAGGGATGGGTGGCAGCCAGTTCTGTCAGGTGGGTAAAAATTCTTAAAACAAGTTGACAAATATAAATGTTCATTTTCAGTTGGTTTCTCTGTTTGAAAATGCCAGCTTCCCTTTGCATTGTGTGATTGTTTCATGGCTAACGCGTCAAAAAAAATGGTTCAGAATTACTCAACAAAACTTTCATCAGAGTGCAGAATGTTTCTTTCTCTCCTGAATTTTCCACTGTGGAGAGGTTTGTTCCAGAGGCTTGTTGGTGAACTAGCATGAGCCGTATGTATCTCTTTTACACGTACATGCCCAGAGACACCAGCGTTTCAGCGCAGACAGACGTCCAGTGAAGCAAATGGAGCTGAATTGATCAGTATTGATGGACGAGGTTTTATCAGACATTCCCGCAGGGTGTGTGTGTGTGTGTGTGTGTGTGTGTGTGTGTGTCGTGAAATATAACAATACGTCCCTTCCCTCCAGGGTGTGTGTGTGTGTGTGTGTGTGTGTGTGTGTGTGTGTGTGTGTGTGTGTGTGTGTAGGAGAGTGTGACAGACACAGGCCCACACATTCTTTATATATGTTTCTCTTGTACATTACACAGTATAATCTCTTCCACCCTTGTGAGGTGTGTGTGTGTGTGATACACACAGACTAGAGCAGCAGCTGTCAGCTCACACTCATCAAACACACTGTGACTCCATTGTCTGAAGAGAGACGGAGTGGAGAAGCCTGAGGGCAATGACACACACACACACACACACACACACACACACTCCATCCACCGTTATTCTGCACACGGATGTTATATCACACCACTGTGTGCTCTGTAAACTCACCAACATCTACTGACTCTGTACATTTTCCCCAGTCTGTCTCTTCTGTCTCTCTCCTCTTACTGTCTCTTTCTGTCTCTCTCCTCTTACTGTCTCTTCTGTCTCTCTCCTCTTACTGTCTCTTCTGTCTCTCTCCTCTTACCGTCCCTTTCTGTCTTTCTCTCCTCTTACTGTCTCTTTCTGTCTTTCTCTCTCTTCTCTTACTGTCTCTGTTTCTTTCTCTCTATCTCCACTTTCTTTCTCCTCTTACTGTCTCTCTCTCCAACCTACCCCTCTCTCTCTTTCTCTCTCTCTCTCTCTCTCTCCCTCCATCTCTCTCCTCTTACTGTATCTCAGCCTCTGTTTCTTTCGCTCTCTCCAACCTACCCCCCCCTCTCTCTCTCTCTCTCTCTCCCACTCTCTCCCTCCATCTCTCTCCTCTTACTGTATCTCAGCCTCTGTTTCTTTCTCTCTCTCCTCTTACTGTCTCTCCCTCTCTCTCTCAATCTTTCTCCTCTTACTGTGTCTGTGTCTCTCTCTGTTTCTCTCTCTCTATCTCCACTTTCTCTCTCCTCTTACTGTCTCTTACTATAGCCTACCCCTCTCTCTTTCTCTCCTCTTCCTCTCCCTCTCCATTTCTCTCCTCTTACTGTATCTCTACCTCTGTTTCTTTCTCTCTATCTCCACTTTCTCTCTATCTCCACTTTCTCTCTCTCTCTCTCTCTCTCTCTCTCTCTCTCTCTCTCTCTCTCTCTCTCTCTGGTTATATTGTGAGCACTGATGATTTTGCCTTAATTGCATCATCCTCAAACTTAATTGTGCTCACTCTCGCTCTTTCTGTTTTCTTTTATTTTTCTCTCACATTCGCTCTCTCTTTCTTACTCTTCATTTCTCTCCCTCTCCTCTCACACTCACTCACTCACCGTCACTTACTCATTCTCTCTCTCTCTCTCTCTCTCTCTCTCTCTCTCTCTCTCTCTCTCTCTCTCTGAATCTCTGAAGCAGACTTAAATGTAAATGTGCTCTGTAATAGCCGGCTAATCTGTCTGATGTCGCTCATACAGGCTAAAGATAGCGCTCTGCTCCAGCCGCGTGTTGCTATAGCAGCAGGTAGCGACTGATACCTGTTACATTTTGTGTTGTTTTTTTTTTTTTTTTTGATCTCGGTGAATATTAAACGTTTAAGACCTGAGAGCTGCATATCTTTTGGTGTGCACTTGTTTACAGCAACAGGTGGCCGTGCTAATGCCTTCCTCCTGTTCCGACACCCCCACCCCCACCCAGTGCGTCGCCCCGTGCCCCCACCCACGCCTCGGCCCATGCTCGTCACTGCCGCTCACCTGCACATAAACAACACCTTTTACAGGAAATAAATCCTAAACTAAAACAAACCTGCTGCAGCTAAATACGGGTTTAACAGGATTATTCAGCTGTTGAGGAGAGCATTTCGATTTTTGCTTAGTAATTTAAACAATATTTGATCAAAATTTTGATCAAATTTGATCAAAAAATATATTTTTAAAATAAGCAGCCCATCTCTGCTACAAATGAGCACAACACCTTGTTTGTAGTGCCTGGAGTCTTTAAACCTTTCAAAAGGGGCAAGACTGCAAATTTTGCCTTAATTGCATCATCCTCAAGCATAATTGTGTCCATAGGCAGAGCTAAAGGGGAACAATTACAGGATTAAGTTGTAAACAAAGTCATTCAGAGTGGTTTGGTGTGAAATAATTTACCGTAGAGAAACTTGACAGGAGTTGTTCACAGTGGTGGTGAAGGGAACCAGATGTCTGAAGCTTCCTCACAGACATTATTACATAAAATGGTTATTATTGATTTTGCTGCCTGAGAAGTTTTGGTTTAAACTGTATTTTTTAAATTCATGGCAGAAAGTTATGTGCAGGGCACTGTGAGGCAAAATAATCTCCAAAGAAAACTTATTTTTACCAGTATTTTACACATATAGCTTCACTGGTTTTATTATGCAGAAATGCTGAAGAATCCAAATTTGCCCGTGGAGTTTGCCTTGGATTGTTACAGATGCCGGGGTTCAATATAACACTCACTTAAAAGTCTGGTTAATGGATGCAAAACCCAGTTCTGTGCAATTCTGTTCTGTTGGAAGGAGTTGAACCTAACTTCACCAACCTAACTGCATACAAATAAATACATCAAATTAAACAAGACTAGTGGAAGCAGTGTGTAGAACGTGTTTCAAGGCAAGTTTATTTTTCATCTCAAAGTAGAAGAGGAATCATCACAATTAATCTCTTTTATTCACAGGACGTTTAGAGTATATTTTCATTTCCAAAATGTTTACTGTTTTAATTTATATGCAGCGATATGAACTTCTCTCATTAGCCACGTTTACATGCAGCCTAATAATTCATTAATAATCCGCCTAGTAGCTCAATCGGAATACAACAAGACCATGTAAACACCTCAATCGGAATAGATTAATCCGATTGAAGTCATTCGGAATACACTTTCTATCCGACTGAACCAGGTGGGTAATCTTGTTATAGAAGTAGAAGAATAAAGAGACGACTAAATTCCCTATCGGAAAATTTGTCCATTCTGCATGTGTGTCACGTCATGTAGAAAGTTTATAATGTTCAATACAGCGGAGCAGATACTGGTCTGCAGAGGAGACGGAGTTTCTGCTCTGATCTTTAAAACACAGCAGTGGGACAGACGTCCAGCTTATGTGTCTCAGAACACGACGTCTTCCTCACGGCCTTCTTTAATAAGGACAAGTGAAGGACGTTTTCCTGAGTCTGACATAATTTTAAAGCAATTAAAAACACAAGCACTGCTCACTGGTGCTCATCTCACTCTGACTGGACTCATGTGATGCTCTGGGTGACATCTACACTAAGTGGTTCTCTAAGCATGCACATAATTTTAGATCAGATTAATTGTAGTTTGCATGTAAACGGAGATTTTCTGTCAGATTGTTGAGTAGAGTGAGGATAAACACCCCAGTCTTAATCTATAATCAGAATTTATGCAGTTGGATTGGCAAAATCTTTGCATGTAGACACAGACGCTGTTTATTTTGGGAAGCTGAGTTGTTACACAGTTAAACTGACCCCGCCATGTGGAGGTTCTAGTTTCGCCTGACTAGCTCTCACTGTAAATAGTGTACATGCTTCAAAATTGCGCTATATTACAGCCACCAAGAGGGAGATTAAAATAAACTAAGTGTGAATTCTTTGACTTTGACTTATACAGACAACAAAAATACTTATAATAATATTATATATATATATATATATATATATATATATATATATATATATATATATATATATAATTTAATAAAATATATAATTGTTACAAGCCTTTTGGTGCTATATAGAACCCTTTTCAAAAAGGTTCTGTATAGAACCATCGATAGCACATTCTTTATCAATCTGAACAACCCTTTACTCATGCAAATAACCTTTTTGTCATGTATAGGGTTATTTGACGGTTAAAAAAAGGATGGTTCTATATATGATCATGAACCCTCAAAGATTGATGGGGAATGAGCTGTATATGGTTCTATATAGAACCTTTTTGAAAGGGGTTCTATAAAGCACCAAAAAGGGTTCTGTTGTTTTACAAAAGCAGGGCAGAACCTTTTTTGGTGCTATAAAGAACCCTTTTCAAAAATGTAGAACCATCTACAGCACATTCTCCACCAATCTGAAGAACACTTTCATAATGCAAAGAACTCTTTAATCGTTCTATATAGGATCATGATCCCTCAAAGAACCTTTTGCATAATTAAAAGGTACTTCAGATTGATGGAGAATGTGCTGTATATAGTTCTATATAGAACTTTTTTGAAAAGGTTTCTATATAGCACAGGAAAAGGGTTCTGCTATTGTTACAAGCTAATGAAGAACATTTTCAGTTCTGTACAGAACCCATTTCAAAAAGGTTCTGTTTACAACCATCTATAGCTCATTCTTCACCAGTCTGAAGAACCTTTTCACGATGCACAGAACCCTTTAACCATGCAAAGGTTTTTGTGAGTGTTAATGGTTCTATATAGAGCCACTTTCTTTGCTAAAGAACCCTTGAAGAACCATCTTTTTTACATGTATAAATTCAGTTTTACCCTAAGTTGGTCTATGGATCAGTGGAACTGTGTTCTCTGGAGTCCTGTATCTCTGTCCAGTACCTTTGGGATGAGTTAATGGTCTAGAACTGACCACCCAACACTTGACCTCACTAATGCTTTTGAGGCTGTTACTGCAGAGAAGGTGGACAAACTCATCATTAATACCCTTAATTTTAGAAGAAACAAACAAGTGTCTACAAACTTTTGGACATGGTGTATCAGTATGGACACAAATGCTATGCAAGATTATTTGAACATAGTAATTAATTTACATCTCAATTTGGTATTTGTTTACCTAATTGATTGGAATTGGAATCAAAACAAAATGGCTTCAATGGCATGTTGTTGAATACGTCTTTGACTGGTGTTGTTAGTGTTGACTGAAGAATTGTATGCTATGAAAGATTATAGCTTAATATGATTGTAGTCTTATTAGAGCTCCATATGGCTGCAGGTAGATCTCCTGATCCCACAGCTGTGTAATCCCATCAGCTCGGGCTCAAACGGACGTCCTTCTTTTGAATTGAATGCTCTCCCAAATATTTGAACTTCACACGAAGCCCAGTGAGGCAGTATCTCCCTCAGCACAGAGCTACACCCAACGCCGTGTCTTCCAGGCCCGAATATTTCTTCTGTTGATGTTGGATGGCTGCATGTTTACTTCCAAGAGTAGTTATGCGAACCGTGAAAGAGAGAGACGACAGCGAGGTGGTGTTTATTAGAAAAACTGCCGAACAGCTACTATAACTAATTTAGTGGATTCCCCTCCGGTGAGGGAAGTGTGTGGGGGTGCATACCACTTCTTAACTTTATCAGATTTTCCCCCAAAATAATTTGGGAGCTTTTCTATTATATGTACATATGTAAACATCTGTATGTAATGTCTGTGTGTATACATACAGATACCTCATATCTCCAAAATGGTAAGTCAATGGAACCAGAGTCCCCCTGTGTGTGTGTGTGTGTGTGTGTGTTTATATATATATATATATATATATATATATATATATATATATATATATAATGTTTGTGTGTGTCTGTGTATTTTATCACTGCTGTAGGAACAAAACCTTGTGTCTCCAAAATGGAGCAAAGTGAAGTTTGAGAAGATTCAATCTCTTTGTAAGTCAATTGAACCAGACTTTTTTCCAAGTCATTTTGGGCCGTCATGAAATTTACACACAGTGTAAAAGGCAACATCTACTTTCAAATTGCTCCAAAAGCAACAAAAATGGAGAAGTTACACGCAGTAAATATCTCTATGTAATAAGTATGTGTTATATATGTATGTAGGTTAGAGGTCTGCATCCTGAGCCGGACAGGTAATATTGTGTTTTTAAATTTCAAATACAGGTTGGGATCTAACTTCATGCCCATACAGACCTCTAAAAGCTCATTTATACTTATATACGTTTTCATGGGAAAGCATGGCTCACAGAGGCCACAATAAGCACATCTCCAAAATCTAAAATAAGCATCGCATTAATCTTGCATCAAGCACACACTGACTGGCTGTCCTGTAGCATTTTGGGTAAGATGAGACCCAAAGCTGACTGAAGATGAGCAATATTATAAACAATAATATGCCCCATCTTCAAAATATTCCAAAAAACAGTAAAGTGAGTATCAATTCAGGAAAGCGGGAAAATGTTTTTTTTCTTTTTCTTTCTGTATATGCTGGTTTGGACACTGACCACTAGAGCAAGCATCAGCTCACAAAGTACACATATTACACATTATTAGACTTCTGTTAGTCTATCTGTGCATCAGTCAGAAAAAGATTGAACACCCCTGGGCAAATTGTTGGGGTTTTTTTTGCTGAAATTTGTTGATTTTTCAAGTGAAACTAAGTTAATACATCTACTGGGAATGAATGCACAAGTGCACAATTCATGATTATTTATTTATATATGTATTTGCTGAATATAATATGTTGGGGGAAAAAATAAACAATGTTAAATCTGCCATAACTTACAATACTAGATACAGATGCTTTGTAGATACTTTGTAGATATTGACACTTTGTAGACACTTTGTAGATACTGATACTTTGTAGATACTTTGTAGATACTCACACTTTGTAGGTACTTTGTAGATATTCACACTTTGTAGACATTTTGTAGATACTGATACTTTGTAGATATTCACACTTTGTAGATACTGATACATTGTAGATACTTAGTAGATACAGATGCTTTGTAGATACTTTGTAGATATTCACACTTTGTAGATACTTTGTAGATACAGATACTTTGTAGATACTAAGTAGATGCAGATGCTTTGTAGATACTTTGTAGATATTCACACTTTGTAGACACTGTAGATACTGATACTTTGTAGATACTCACACTTTGTAGGTACTTTGTAGGTACTGATACTTTGTAGATACTGATACTTCATAGATACGGATATTTTGTAGATACTGATACTTTGTAGGTACTTTGTAGAATTGCACACTTTGTAGATAGGGATATTTTAAAGATACAGATACTTTGTAGATACTTTGTAGGTACGGATATTTTCTAGATACAGATCATTTGTAGATACTGATACTTTGTAGATACTCACACTTTGTACATACTTTGTAGATAGAATCTATTGTAGATACTGACACTTTGTAGATACAGATACTTTGTACATACTTTGTATTTGTGGATACTTTTGTAGATGTGGATAATTTTGTAGATACAGATACTTTGTACATACTTTGTATTTGTGGATACTTTTGTAGATGTGGATACTTTGTGGATACTTTGAAGATACTTTGTAGAAACTGATACTTTGTAGATACAGATACTTTGTACATTGTAGATACTGATAGTTTGTACATGCTTTGTAGATACTGATACTTCATAGATGTGGATTCTTTTGTAGATGTGGATACTTTGTAGAAACTGATACTTTGTAGATACTGATACTGAGTACATACTCACTCACACACACACACACACACACACACACACACACACACACACACACACACACACACACACACACAAACCGGTGTACCCCACTTATTTTGGAATTTCTGATCCCATTCACATCTGATGTGTCTTTTGTGTGGTCACTGGGTTTGCTTTTCTGGTTGTGTGCTACCTTGTTTTATGTCTTGATGGCTGCTATTGCTTTTCATGTGATTTTGCATGATTTCTTTGGCTGGGGTGAGACAGGCCTGAGCCTGCAGTGTGGAGCTTTTTGTTTGGGGAGCCTGGGAGACAAAGCTGGTGTTTCAGGTTCACTCTCTTCCAAAAAGAAATGTTTCCTTCTCTCATTCCCCTTTAACTTATCATTAGTTCACTTCAGACAACAGTCATATCTTCCGTATTGTGAAGACAATGGAGTGACAGCAGAAAAATGCATATCCTGAGAGTTTAAAAGAAGCGCTGCGGCAATAAAGAACGAATGAGCCAAGCTATTTTTGGGGAAGAAGTGATTCTCACTGTAGCAGACAGGATAAGTCAGCAGCTTCTGAGGGTCTTCAGCAGGATTTAATGTGACTGACGCTGGCTCATGAAATATGAGTTGTTTATATGTGGAGGATGAGAGAGAGATTGTTTTCAGCAGAACCATTTTAAAGGAATATGTTTTCGAGAGTTTTCAGTGTAACTGCTGTATGCTGTGGCAGTAGCACATCAGTTACCATGGACAGTAGTTCTCCTCTGAGTGAAAGAACAGCCCCAAAAAACATTTACTGTAGAGTCCATTATGAAGTTGCTTCAGCACTTCTATTAGCTTCTATTGTAAATGAGTGCGTGTACATGAACTTAATAATTTGATAACTGCACAAAATCAGATTTTGTCAGTAATGCAATCAACATGTTTACATGCACTTGAGTCACTCCAAAAGCGTTTTGCTGCGTCTCACGACAACGCTGCTTGCTTTTTTCCGGTACTGCAATCTGTTTTCGCTCATGAGCAGACTGAGAAATCCATATGAAATCAGAGTAAGAGTTTATATGCACTGAGAAATCTGAGTACCTAGCTAAAATCCAGCCTCTTTATCAGATTTCTAGGCCTTTCTCTGATCTAAGAAATTGGAGTGTGCTGTTGACATGACCATTTGAACAATCAGATAACTATAGAAATCGGATTATGATCAGATTATTGAGTGCATGTAAATGCATGCCTTGAGTTTTGAGCAAGCAGGATTGTAGTTCTTTTGTAAATACACAGAAACAGACTGATGTTATTGTTAGTACTAACTGACTTTCTACAGCAGATGCAGTAAACAGACATCACACTGAGAAGCTCTGGAGTGTTGCTCTAAAATTCTTCCCCATCATTTATAATCATACACAGCACACCCTTGCCAGTAGCTTTAGTATGGAGAAACTTAACACTCCACTGCAGCTTCTCACTGGGCTTAAACACAGCCCGATGCGGCAATGAGTTAAGCTTTCACAAACCCTGATAAATCTCCTTTTTGGAAACCACTGTTCTCATGCTTTTTATTGGAACATCTGTCATTACTCCTTTACTGTAGATGTCTCATAGACCACCATGGAATTTGTGATTCCATTTGGTCTGGAATCGGGGGAGCGAAGGGAGTGAAAATGCTTTTTCATTAATTCCTCCATAAATATGTGCTTGTAGAGGCAAGACAAGGTTTTAGTGCTGGTCAATGTATTACATATAATATTAATCTTTCGTCTTTATATTATCTCTTGTATTGAAGGAATGCTGCAGTGAAAAATCTCATTTACAAAGTTTCCATTTAGCCCAGATGTATTCAATCAGCCAAGACATGTTTGGAGTCCCAAAATTTGCTTCCTTCTTCTACAACAAAGCAGTTCTAAGCAATGAGGCTAATGCTTCAACTGTTCAAATATACCCCCTGAGGAACTTTCATACCTTTCATTTTTTCATTCAGCTCTTCATTATGATCACAGACTTGTCATTGTGGTTTAGGACACAGTATGTCTTGCTGTGAGCTTTAAAACTGAAGAAAAGCTGCGAGCAGCCAATTTAGACAACAGAGTCTCTATTCACCAAACTCCTCAGGAGTCAGAGCACTGATCTGAAATCAGTATTTGTGACAAAGATAGTCATAAATATAAAGGAATCTGCTCGAAGTCTCTGTAATTTTTTTTACTTTTTATTTAGATTTTTTTTTACAGTATAAATAAAGAACGTAGGTGTGTTTCAAATTAAGCTTTTCCAAATGTATTTTATAATACACTACATTTTGTTATTAAAATTCTAAAAAATTGTTACAAAAAAAACTAGTAAAAATCCTAAAAAAATGTTACTAATAAATAATTTTTTTTTCTTACTTTAAGTCTTAACCTCTTATTCTCCAGCTTGTATTTTGGTTTGTCCATCTGAATGTACGTGACCAAATCGTAAGGCACATTATTCAGTAACTGCATGAAATAAATGCTTTTTTTTTCTTTTTCTGTAAAAACGCCCTTCAAATTAACAGAACATGTGTTTTATGATCTACACATATTGCTATGTGCTTACAATTTACTGCTGAAAGCCAAAAATCTTGGATGCTCTTTGTATCATGTTATAAAAGTAATTTTTACAGAGCAGATCACTGAAGAGACGCCGTCTGTTTATAGTTTATAGCCCAGATTTGGGGAAAAACGGGTCGACTTTCAGTAGAAAAAAAATAGAGTTCAGCTTCTTTTATTATAAGGGTTTAAAATGACATCACCATCTATTTGACTGGAAAGGAGACAGTTTCAGCCTCATACGACGCCCAGCTTCTGAATGTAGCTTATTCAGTATGAAAGTTATGAAGAACATGATGAAGTGCGTTTTGGAGCCATTGGTGGTTCCATTGAACTTATGAGGCTACTGAAGATTTTCATAGAAATATTTTGGGCTATTTGGTTGACAGTTGAGTTCTAGTGTTTTTTGTCGCTCCAGTTCTAAACTAAAAAAGCAAACCTGTCTTTTTTTTTATTATTTGATTATTAATTTAATGCACAAGCAATACATAAGGATGTGCTCCTTGGCTTTTGCATCTCTGTAAGGCTACAGCAGGAAACAAACTAAGCCAGTTGCACTAGAACACTGCTGTGCTTCATGCCATGTCCTATGGTGGTCCCTTACCATTGATGGATGAGGTAGAGGTGGGCTAGTAAGTTGGACAGCAAAAAATGGTCTGTAAGTGTACGCTTACACAGTGCACCTATATGGTAGGTGTTTCTAATAAAATGGCCAGTGAATGTAGGTACAGTGCAGGGCTGCATGATTATTCATGTTTTTGTCATTGCGATAAGAGTTTCTGTGATAGACACTTTGTTAAGGGCTGTGAAGACGGGGCAGATCGAACATACATGGACACAACAGTGACATAATTGCACACAGATGAAAACCTACTCCTCAGTTAACTGACCTGTAGTAATACTTCGAATGAGCTCCCTATTCTCAGCCCCACTGTGTGAAGCACTGATGAAGGCTGTCACAACAAATCTGCATCACCATATGGAGCATTTCAAGGAACAAAATATGTGCATTTATTGTAGGAATGCTGGCTGCTGTTCTAACAGTGCACAAAAATATGCTTATAGTTGTGATGTAAGCGATTCGTTTTTAACTATGATTATTGCTCACTTTGCACAAAGATGAAAGCGGCTTTTGTAATGTTTTGTGTTTACTTAAACGAGAGGTCTTTAATTACTTTAAGGGGACACCAGGTTTTGAATTTGAGGCTCACTCACTCAGAGGCACATTATTTTAATCATAATGCATCGCTTCTCATATCGTCAATCCAATAGCTTTGTCAGACATTGCATCTTGCGTCCATATCATACAGCCCTAGTGCTACTATGTAGATCAGATACTTGTTGTCCTTCAGCCCTTGCTGCGATCCATTAAATCAGGGCTGCCCAAAGAGTGACCTGCATGCAAAAGTGAGGACGTTTGATTTGGAAATCAAGTTATCCTGCCTCACCTTCTCATTCAAAGAGAGAGATATAAACCACAAAACCTCTTATTATTCATTATTCACCTCACATTCATAACTTTGAATGGAAGTTAATGGACTTCGGAGCTTTTCTGTGTCCATTCATCATGAAAATTCAGCACATTGTAAAGGGCAGCTGGCATTTTTTTTCAAATTCTGTAAAAAAGCACAAAACAGCAAAAAGTAAAGATACAGACAGCAGCGATATATGACTTATTCAAGTCTTTTTTGAAGGATTTTAGTAACATGTAGTGTATTATAAACTACATTTGGGGGGAAAAGCTTCATTTGAAATACCTATCTTCTTTATTTATACTGCTTTGTCTTTTTGACCTTTTCACACTGTGCAATTTGCATGAAGACATTTAATTGTTCTGATATTTAAGAAATTGGAGGAGATAAAATGAAGCTGTAGTGCCACATCTAAAAAATACTTTAATAATAATAACAATAAACCTATATCTACACTGATTTCTATTCAACATTTTGCAAACTGCACGGCACTAAATCCTTTTAAACACACCTAATAGTGCTCACTGTAATGAAACGTAGCTAGTGTTCTTTTAAGTACTGACAATATCGTCAATAGACTCAGAAAAGCATATTTATCATGATAACGATAGAATATCATCCTATTGCCCACCCCTAGTAGCACTGACATTGCTAACTGCCGCTTGCTGGTCTCCTTCAGGCTGAGGTTTTGATCCTTGACGCTCCCTTCAACCTCCAGCTGACCTCACTGCCTGTACACTTACCCTCCAGAGCATTCCTCTGCTCTTATAAGCCCCTTTGGGCCCTTGCGCACTTCCTCAGTGCTCTCTTTCCCTCCTCCCTGTTATTTTTTGATAAACAGAGACAACTGGCGTCATACAGTGACAGGAAATTGACTAATCTATGATTGACAGCTCAAGTGCGGTCAGTCCTGGGCAGGTATACATAAAGTCAACTGCCATAGACTGTGTGTTTGTTTATGCATGTATACGTGGCTAAAGCACATAGTTCAGCTGCCTCTGCTCTTCAGCACACACTATACTTTATTCAGGGCTGCACTGATATGGGAACTGTGGACCCACGTTGATAATTGAGATTGCAGGTGCTGTTGCTGCTGCTGGTGCTGATACCCACATATTTCTACAATTGAGACTAAGGCCGAATCCCATTTCACCCCTTGGCCCTACCACTTAGACCTTAGCCCTCTATTTTGCGTGATTTTTCAGAGTCACACTCCAAACAGCGTTATGAGAAAAACTAGAGTAAATGGCAAGACACCAAAGTTATCTCAGTTTAATGTTGTTTCAACGTATCATGGTTGTTTTCTTTGTAACAAGCATAAAAAATTGGTAACAGCATGCTAATGTCTTGGTAGCTGGCTAGCCAAGTTTCCTGTACCACCTTAAATATTCTAGCAGTTTTGACGCCATTTAAGGTGGACCTGGAAAAATCTAACAAGAAGGTGGTGAATATCTGACTTCAGCCACGTATCACCAATGAATCAGCGGTGGGCAATAATAAATAATTGCCCCCCTCTTTGAAGGCACATGATACCATAAATGTAGCTAAAGCCCAGCAGTGAGGAGCTGAACTTTACCCTCCTCTGCTGTCACTGCAGACAGGCAGGGTCACCTTTAATAAAGCAATGGCCCTTGTAACTCAGATCCTAGGGGTTTGGGTAACCCTTGAAAACAAGGGGTAGGGGCAAAAAGAAGAAATGGGACTCTGCATTAGCATCACAGAAAAATGTGAGATTTATATATACAGGGTTACAAATGCAGTAAAATGAATAGACTGCAGATTTATTTAGCCAGTAACTCCGTGTCGCCTGTATGTTCTGCTCTTCTAGAGTACAATAACTACATCCTTAAATGTCAGCGTTTTTCTGCCAGTACCTGTTTGATTCCCATATATAATCCATCCCTGCTTTTTGGGCTTATACACAGTTGGGTGTCCTGACCTTGAGTATTTCACCTCACTAGAGATTCCACAATTCCGCTTTTTCGTTAACAAACCGATACTCAAACCTTGAGTATTGCCTGATGCCGATTTAATATTTCTTCTTTAAAACCAGCGTAGCTTCAAAATGAGCTGTATTTCAATCGAAACGCTTCACTTAAAGGACGATTTTTCACAATTTTGGGGTCATTACATCATAAAGAAGTAAAGTCATTCAGAGTGGTTTGGTGTGAAATAGTCTGTTCTTCAGAAACTTACAGAGTCAAAGCTGTTCACAGTGGTGGTGATAGGAACCAGATGTCTGAAGAGTTTCCATCGCATCCCTCAAACAAATCTTCTCTGTGGCATGGTTGGGAATATGTTGCCTGATGCCTACGACATTGTGGATTTGCAGTAAATCCAGTCAAACAGGACTAATTATGCTCTCTTTCTAATGAACTGTGCAGTCCAGTGTTTGCTGTGCAGAATGTAAATAAAAATAGAATACAGTGATATGCAAATCATGTAAACCATATTTGTAAAGGAAATTGCAAAAACACTTGGTACATTATGAAATGAAAAATATGACGAAGGAGCCCCCAAACTGTACAGCAACTGAAATCCTGTATCAAATATGTAAAGGAAAACATTTCACTTTCAAAACTGCAGCAGTGTCTCCGCGGTTCCCAAACGCTTACAGAGTGTTGTTAAAAGAACAGGTGATTAAACACAGTGTAAACAATCCCCCATCCCAAATTTTTTGGAACACGTTGCTGGCATCAAATTCAAAATAGGTATATATTTTTCAAAAAACATTTGTTATGTTGTCTTTGTAGTATTTTCAATAAAATATAGGTGATTTGCACAACATTGCATTTTTTTCTTTTTATGTACGTTTTGCACGGTGTCCCAACTTTTTTGGAAATGGGGTTGTAAAATAGCATTGCCATTTATCTTCATTTGAAATAATTTTCTGCTCTTTAGTCATGGTATCTAGAACCTGACTGTTAACAGCATTCAATTACTTGTTGGGGACATTTAAACCAACATTTCTGAAGGTAAAACAGAGTAAAAACCTGTAAATGCTTGTTATCTGTAATTGTGTTTTTGCCTGATTAATGTTTCCAGTACTGTGTAAAGTTCCTTGTGGTCTTAACAGTGTAAGCTATGTGAGGCTCTGGGGAATCATGTGTAAGTGTTTGGTCTGTAAGCTGGTGTATCAGGTGTGTCATCACTTTATGGTACGAACTTGTCATCTCTCCGTTCGCAGCCGTTGGACATGAGTAAGAGAGCGTAATTGCCATCATTAGCATTCGCGTGTTCTGTGTGTGGTCACACTTTGAAGTGGCTGAATCAGACGCTCAGCTAATTACTAGGTGAGGAATTAAAGCTTTTTTGAAGTCCCTTTCAGATTTGGGGCTGGGCATAAGCCATAGTGCTGTGCTATGCTCGGCTTAAAGGGGAATTCCACTGTTTTTCATAATTAAATAGTTAAGGCTTAAAGCAAGTCATTCAAATTGGTTTGATGTGAAATTCTCCATTCTGGAGAAACAAGAGTAAGAATTGTTCACAGTGGTGGTGATGGGAACCGAACATCTGCGTTGTTTTAAAACTTTGAGTAGATTTTGCTCCATTATTACTGACAACATAAGTCAATGTGAGATTACTGAACACCTTAAACCAGTTTATGGCAGGTATGTGATATTTAGACATGCAGTTTGTTCAATGCCAGTAGGTTCCCCAGTAAGCTTCCATTAATTGTTAGCTACATTAGCCTTGTAGCTCCTGTACAAAACTAAAGAAGCTTCAGACTCCAAACATGTCTCAGCTGATCGACTCCATTTGGGTTAATGGGAAAGTTGCGTGCAATTGACTTTTTGCTGAACTATCACTTTAAGCTGCACATAGTCAACACTCCCAACGCAGAAGTTACCCAAACGCTCAAGGGAATGACAGAGGGAGGCAAGGGGGAGTGAGTGAGCGAGTGTGAGAAAGAAAGAAAAGAGAGAGGGAAGGAGAAAGAGCCCTTTCTTCCTTTCTCTGCAGCTGTTGTTGTAATCAGGCGCGGGTGCCGGGAGTGATGGGATGCAACGTCACAGCCAAATCCAGCAGGAAGAGCTTTGTGGAATCGCTCTCTTCCCCCACTCAGCCTTGGTGGAGGTCACAGTCCCCAAAACAAAGATAACGAGGCGCTGCCTCGAGTGACCGTCTGAAATGCACTGTTGTTGCCAGCTTATAAAAAGGCCTGTCAATAAACAATACAGTCTGCTGTTACTGTTTGTGTTCACACTTTTAGCCTCTTATTCTCCAGCTTGTATTTTGGTTTGTTCATCTGAATTTACGTGACCAAACTGTAAGGCAAATTATTCAGTAACTGCATGAAATAAATGTACATTTTTATTTCTTTTTTGTAGAAACTCAAAATAACAGAACATGTGTTTTATGATATACACATATCACTATTTGCTTACAGTTTACTGTTGAAAGTCAAAAATCTCAGACGCTCTTTGTGTTATTTTATAAAAATAATTTTTACATTCATGGCATTTGGCTGACACTCTTATCCAGAGCAACTTACAATTTGATCATTTTACACAGGTAGGCGAAGGTGGTGTTAGGAGTCTTGCCCAAGGACTCTTATTGGTATAGTGTAGGGTGTTTACCCAATCGGGGGTTGAACCCCAGTCTACAGCATAGAAGGCAGAGATGTTACCCACTACACTATATCAACCACTGGTTGGTACAGAGCAGATCACTGAAGAGATGCTTCTGTTTATAGTTTATAGCCCAGATTTGGAGAAAAACGGGTCGACTTTCAGTAGAAAAACAAACTGTGAGTTCAGCTTCTTTTAGTATAAGGGTTTGAAATATGAAAGTTACGAAGAATATGAAGTGCGTTTTGGAACCACCTGTGGTCTCAAGGAGTTTAAAAAGGAGCAGTTTGGCAAAATTTCAGATGTAAAGAAAAACTATGGAAAATATTGGAGAATGAGGCCCACTGACCTCTTTTCCACTGTAATGTCCAACGATTCTGAAAACCATTGCAGTAGCAATTCCACACAAACACCGTTTGACACAGAGCATGTTTTGAGCTAGTTAGCATTAGCTTAGCAACCATGCCACCATCTTGGCTCTCCACAGAACAGCTTCTTTTCTCATTAACAGACGTTGGGATGATAACTACTCACACTTGAGGGAGTGGAGTGGAATGGCTGGTGTTGGAGTGACAGAAAACAAATTATTCGAAATTATTAGAAATTAAACCTCTTCTGCAGCGTATCCTTGTAGCTAGGCTAATGCTAACTGTCTCTTATGTCCAAGTAACGTCTGTTATTTGAGGATAAAAGCTCCAAGAGCGCAACATAGAGTGACTGGCGTTGGTTTTGTAGATATTAGCTTGTTAGCCGTTACTGAGCCACACTTGTGTGTAGCTTTAGATATTTCCTGGTTCTGATTCAGCAGCACAGCAGAGTGGAACAACACGGTACGGAGAACCATTTGGCTCTAGTGGAAAAGAGGCCATTGTGTCCTCCATCATTCCCCTCAGCATTCGAGGCACTGCTGCGTGGGAGTGTTGACTGTGTGCACCATTAATGTGATTAATGTGAAAGTTCTGCAGAAATCTAATCTACATACTGTTTTACCTCCAAACTCAAATGTAGTTGATCAACCAAAGCATGTTTTGTCAGACAAGTAGTGTCAGTAATTACAAGTAATGGAAGTTTGTAGCTAACCAGAGTTTTCACTGTCACACATGTAGAGTTTCAACAAATGTATCTCACGTATGGTTTTTGATTAGATTTTTAATCTTAGATTAATACAAAATCACATTTTGAATATTGCAACAACATGACATCCTTCTCCCTCCCCTTCCCACCGTAGCTGCATCAGTATTACATTCATGACCTAACCTAATCCAGTGCAGTACAATGCTCTGTATCATAGAAATATATAAATAAACATAAAAATCCAGCAAATGTTTCAGCATACAGATAACTATAGATACGCACGTCTTAAAAAAAAAGAATATATATATCGCACTGCTGAGGTAAATTGTTTAAAAATTTCCTTAGTCTGGTTCCATTGACTTACATTTAAAGTAAAGTATGTTTTTTCCTTCTCCTGTAAAACCATTTTGGAGATACGAGGTTTTGTTCCGACAGCGGTGATATGTAGCTACTTTGCCCATCTCAGCAGCCCATTCTGAAATGAAGGAGGATTTGTCACATTGTGTGTAAATCTCATGATGAATGAACCCAAAGAACCGGCCCAAAATGACTTGGTAAAAAGTCTGGTTCCATTGACTTACATTGAAAGTAAAGTAGTTTTTTTTCCTTCTACTGTAAAGTTGTAATTTTGGAAATACAAAGTTTTCTTCTGACAACAGCGATATGTTTATTTGCGATTACTTACAAATATTGTGTGTCTTGTGATCATTTAGGCATGCAGTTAGCACAAAGCTAATTGCTGCTGTGTACGCTTCCATTACCTGTTGGGTGCATTAGCGCCGTAGCCTTTTGGGATAAGGAGAGATTGTGTAAAGTAGACAGAACAGAATGTATTGGCATTATTTGCTCTGGATTCCTTTCCATCAATAACCCACAATGTAACTGAGTGTCAAATAGACTGAATGTGCTTTATAAACTGCTGGCTCTCAGCCAGCTAATGAATATGTTTGACCACCATGTTAGGAGATACAGTATCAGTGCAATAAGATAACTGATGCAAGCTGTGCAGTTAGAGGCTATAAACTGCAGTTAAGGGTGTTATTAAAGTGTTATTTGTTTACAGTAAATGATGGAAACCATGTTTGGCATACAAACACCACCTGAGTCTGAAAAAAAAATTGTTTTAGTCCAGAATTGACCTGAGCTCAACATAATTTTATGTGAAAGTAACTCAGAGGCTTGTCATCAGTGCCAGATAAAACCTGATGTTTCTGTTGATAATACCAGTTAAATTACTGTGTAGTGAAAGTAATAGCTGTCATTAGATCATAGATTATATATATATATATATATATATATATATATATATATATATATATATATATATATATATATATATATATACACACACACACACACACACACATATATATATATATATATATATATATATATATATATATATATATATATATATATATATATATATATATGTATATGTGTGTATATATATATATATATATATATATATATATACAGTGAGTCCAAGAAGTATTTGATCCCTTGCTGATTTTCTTCGTTGGCCCACTAATAAAGACATGATCATTCTATACTTTTAATGGTAGATGTATTCTTACATGGAGAGACAGAATATCCAGAAAAAGAAAATCCAGAAAATAAATCTAAGGAATATATATTAATTGATTTGTATTTCATGGAGTGAAATAAGTATTTGATCCCTTAGTATTCATTAGCAGTTCTGGCTTTTACAGACCAGTTAGACACTCCCAATCAACTTGTTACCTGACCTGAAGCCACCTGTTCTCACTAATCACTTGTGTGAAAAACACCTGTCCACAGAATCAGACAGATCACACAGATTTCAAGTCTCCAACATGGGTAAAACCAAAGAGCTGTGACAGGACCTCAGAGTCAGAATTGTTGACCTTCACAAAGCTGGAATGGGCTACAAAAAGATTAGTAAGGTGTTGGATGTGAAAGTAACAACTATTGGTGCAATTATCAGAAAGTTTAAAGAGTATAACATGACAATCAACAGACCTCGGCCCGGTGCTCCAAAGAAGATTTCGCCTCGTGGGGTGGCAATGATGCTGAGAACGGTCAGAAATCGTCCTGCAACCACTCGGCAGGAGTTAGCAAATGACCTGAAGGCAGCTGGGACCACAGTTTGCAAGGAAACAATTGGCAACACTTTGCGCAACAATGGATTCACATCCTGCAGTGCCCGAAAGGTACCCCTGCTGAAGGGAGCACATGTGGAGGCGCGCCTCAAGTATGCCAATGATCATTTGAAAGATGAACCAAGTTATTGGGAGAAGGTTTTGTGGTCAGACGAGACCAAAATTGAACTTTTTGGCCTCAACTCCACCCGCCATGTGTGGAGGAAGAAAAATGCTGCCTATGACCCCAAGAACACTGTGCCCACCGTCAAGCATGGAGGTGGAAGCATAATGTTTTGGGGGTGTTTCTCTGCCAAGGGTACAGGGCTACTTCACCGCATCACTGGGAAGATGGATGGAGCCATGTACCGCACAATCCTGAGGAACAACCTCCTCCCCTCTGCCAGGGATCTGAAAATGGGCCGTGGTTGGGTCTTCCAACATGATAACGACCCTAAACATACAGCAAAGGCAACAAAGGATTGGCTCAAGAAAAATCACATTAAGGTCATGGAGTGGCCCAGCCAGTCGCCAGACCTCAATCCGATCGAAAATCTATGGAGGGAGCTGAAGGTCAGAGTTGCCAAGCGACAGCCCACCAACCTTCGTGATTTAGAGAGGATCTGCAAAGACGAGTGGGCCAAAATTCCCCCTGGTGTGTGTGCTAAACTTGTGGTTAACTACAACAAACGTCTCACCGCTGTGCTTGCAAACAAAGGCTTTGCCACTAAGTATTGAGTGTGTTTGGTAAGAGGGATCAAATACTTATTTTCCTCATTGAAATACAAATTAATTAAAATATATTCTTTAAAATTATATTCTGGATTTTTGTCTTGATATTCTGTCTCTCCATGTTAGAATATATCTACCATTAAAAGTGCAGAAGGATAGTGTCTTTATTAGTGGGCAAACAAAGAAAATCAGCAAGGGATCAAATACTTCTTGGACTCACTGTATATATATGTGATGATAATTAGCTGTCCAATATTAACATTTAATTCTGCTTTACTGAATTTATGAAGCGGTACATTCGAAGAACATTTTAAACTTTTTTTTTTGTCTGGATAAACTTTCTATAATGCTCTCATTGTTTCCCCGTCGCACATCCATGTTCTCACAAGCGAGGGCCTCATGGACCTCAGCACTAAATTCTGACAACATAGACGAGTGGGCGACTCCAGCATGCCGGATTAAAAGCTGTTTTTAGGTTATGAAAGTAGTGGGGAAGAATACGGTGAATTTCCCTCTTTTCAAATGAAGTGACGTCTATTTTGAATGAAATGTTTCTGTGATGTCATGAGAGCAGCATACTCAGTTCTGAGGAATTAAGAGAGCTCGGAAAACATTCACATAAAAATGAGTTATGGCCGTTTTTGTACATTAAATGACACAAATGTTATAAGTGAACCTGCAGGAAAAAAGACATACAAGAAAAATTATTATATGAATTATGCTTTTTAAAAGTGGGAGACGGACTGTGAGAACCTGCATATTAAAATTGATCCCAACCCAAACCTGACAAACATTTGGGCAAATGGTGTCAGATCCCAACGTGAGAAATCTGAGTCAGGTCCCATTGTGTGTGTGTGTGTGTATTTTCTGGTTCCATTGGTACTATATTTTCAAAAGTATTCATTCGTCTGCCTTCATACGCATATGGACTTGAGAGACATACCATTCTTAATCCATAGGGTTTAATATGATGTTGGCCCACCCTTTGCAGCTATAACAGCTTCAACTCTGGGAAGGCTTTCCACAAAGGATAGGTTTATGGGAATTTTTTACCGTTCTTCCAGAAGCGCTTTGTGAGGTCAGACACTGATGTTGGACCCGGCTCACAGTCTCTGCTCTAATTCATCCCAAAGGTGTTCTATCAGGTTGAGGTCAGGACTCTTTGCAGGCCAGTCAAGTTCTTCCACACCAAACTTGCTCATCCATGTCTTTATGGACCTGCTTTGTACACTGGTGTGCAGTCATGTTGGAACAGGAAGGGACCGTCCCCAAACTGTTCCCACAAAGTTGGGAGCATGAAATTGCCCAAAATCTCTTGGTGCTGAAGCATTAAGAGTTCCTTTCACTGGAACTAAGGGGCCGAGCCCAACTCCTGAAAAACAACCCCATTTACAGCATTTAGCAGACGCTCTTATCCAGAGCGACTTACAAGAAGTGCTTTGTCAATCTAGAGAAAGTATCTTTGCTAGTTGCCAATAGCTAAGAGAAGAAGACAGTCCTGAGCTCAGATACTGCTAGAAACAGATATGTCACTGCAGACACCAAGAGAAAAAGAACCAGAGTTGAACGCAGAACTCTGTGCCGTTCAATGCAATACAATAACAATAAGATACAATACAATAAACTACAATACACAGTGAAGTACAATAAAATAAGTGCAGCTTATAGTTCAGTGCTCATTTAAGTGCTGTGTAAAGAGAGATACCCCACACCATAATCCCCCCCCCCTACACCAAACTTTACACTTGGCACAATGCAGCCAGACAAGTACAGTTCTCCTGGCAACTGCCAAACCCAGAGTCGTCCATCAGATTGCCAGATGGAGAACTGTAATTTGTCACTCCAGAGAACATGTCTCCACTGCTCTAGAGTCCAGTGGCGGCACTTTACACCACTGCATTCGATGCTTTGCATTGCGCTTGGTGATGTGAGGCTTGGATGCAGTTGCTTGGCCTTGGAAACCCGTTCCATGAAGCCCTTTACACTGTTTTTGAGCTAATCTGAAGGCCACATGAAGTTTGGAGGTTTGTTCACTTTGTTATAATACCACTGACAGTTGACTGTGGAATATTTAGTAGGGAGGAAATTTCACGCGTGAACTTTTTGCACAGGTTGCATCCGATCACGGTACCATGCTGGAATTCACTGAGCTCCTGACAGTGATCCAATTTTTCTCTAATGTTTGTAGAAGCAGTCTGCAGGCCTATGTGCTTGGTTTTATACGCCTATGGCCATGGAAGTGATTGGAACACCTGAATGAGTGAGTGAATACTTTTGGAAATATAGTGTACATATATCATCAGGAAGTTGAGTGATTTCTGGGGTATATATCTGTCAGTAGGATGACTGAACTGTTCTCTTTTTACCAACTTGTTTTCAGTCAGCAGTATAAATGCCTGTGCAGAGCACTTTAATGAGTAGATGGACAGATGAAGGCAGAAGAAAGAGATAAAGGCTGAAAGGGAAGATGAAAAGTAAAGAGGGAGAAGTTAAGTGGAGGGAACAGTTGATGCTGAGTGAGCTTTTTATAGTCCTGGAGCTGTGCTGAGGCCTGATCTGATCTGACTGTAATATTAAAGCACGTCACTGTGATTCATTCTCTCTCTCTCGCTCTTTAATCTCACACTGTCTCTCTCTTCCTCCTACTATGTCACTTCTCTCTGAATTCTTTTCCATCTACAAGCTTTCTCTACTTCCTCTCTCATGTTCTGTGTGACTTGACACTTTATCATCTTCATGTGAACAAGGACGCATGAGAGATTCTCTCGAAAGTTTTTTTTTTTTTCGTTCTCAGTACAAATCATTACAACATCTCGATTCTGAGTCATGTCCTTATTACTGTGTCAGATGATTTAAGCCTTGCCTCAGAGGCGTGGCTGATCATGGGTTGTTTGCAGGGACTAACTTGGAGTTTGGAAAGTAGTGGAATTCTTTTTGAAAGCTGACAATGTGACACGCACTGCCTTTTTTTCCCTTTTTCACTGCATTGTTTGAAGGCTGCCGCTGGCCAGTAGTAGCCGGCTGCAGTCAAGACCTACTTTATTCTTTAGCTAACTGTAAAAAAATATATAAAATACAAATGGATTAAATGACATATTTTGGTGGATGATCCATGATTGACAACATGTGGTGTGATGCTCTGTAGCAGCTGTTTTGTAAAATGCATTTTCCATTAAAAATGTCTTTGGTGTTACTTTTCTTATGTGTAACACAAATGACATCTATAAAAAGATTAAGTAAAGTGGACATTTCTGTAGAATGCCCCAGTTATACAGCAGTTATACACCCCTTTAAAGTTATCAAGAGGGTGTCGGAATGCCATCCTGAAATGTTCTGGCACATTTGAACTTTTGCCTGAAGCCTGTGGAGATGCTGTAGTGTTGCAGCAATGATCTCCCTGACATGTATTTTACAGCATTACTGTTCTGGCTGCTAATCTGGCAATCTGGCTCTACATTTAGCCATCTAACGGTCAGACCTGCAGGTGCTTTGGCCCAGTGCCCTGCTGACTGGCTTGCTAACGTGTGAGCTCCAGGGTCACATGACCAGGGTGCTCCTTTTTGCGAGTGCTAAATGTCTGCACCTCTGCATGCCTCACCAGACCAATGGGATGTGGGCAGGTTTTCAGAGGCTGTATTCCTAACCCCTGTTGCCCTTAGCAACCAGTGGGCCGAGGACGAGGTTCCCTGGACGGCCGCTGCACCTGTCGGTCAGCAGAACGGCACTTAAGAGGGCACTTCATAGCCACTAAATGTGTGTGACTCCTAGCTTCATATACATGGGGATAAAAGTATTGAGGATCAAAATTCGCCATCCTCGCTGAGGCAAAGCTGGTGTGGGTCTTTGCCTGTATTTGTTGGTCTTAGTGTGGTCTAACATACAGAGCAAGAGGAAGATATGCCGTGTAAACTGGACCATGTGGCTGTAATGCTGTTGGAGATAATGGTATCTGTGCTAGGCAAGAGGAATCGAGATTAGCCTGAATACGTGAGAGAAATCCTTACTCAAAATCCCTTATGTTCCCTTACTCACTCCTAGCAGGTTTCCTCTGCTCCATTTTCGCTTTTCATATCTCGTTTCTTTCTTTTTCAGTCATTTCTTTTACTCAGTCTATTTTTTTTTTCTAAATTGTATGGTTAGTTTCTCATTAAACATGAGCTTTTTGGCAGTAAAAAGGCTGATTTAAAGAGAAACTTCAGTGAATGCTATTATTTTTGCTTTTAATTTCTGGTGCCGATTGTTTCATCAGTCTTTGACAGTGATAAGTGGGTCAGTGCAGTAGTATGCAAATTGTCGCTGTTGTAAGAAAACCTCATATTTCTGAAATTTTATATGAGAAGGAAAGTATGTTCTCAATTTAAATTTTAATGTGAAATTGTTGTTGGTCCATTTGTCCTGAAATGGTTGCACAGTGTAAAGGGCAACTGACCTTTTTTAAAAAAAGACAAAATTTAGATTAAAATTTTCTTATCTGGCAACAAAATGCAGATGCATAAGGTGTAGTATTATATTGTAGTTGGAGCGCATTTGACTGGATGTTTTACCAAATTCTCTGTCTCCCTGTGCTTTTTTTGCAGGTCTGTGCTGAGAGTCTCCTGTGCCCATTGCTGTTTCACTGTGATTGGTTAAGGCCTGTCAGGGAGTTCTGCAGTATTGGCTAGCCAAAAAAAACGACATGTACATAGGAGGCAGAGGAAGAAGCGACAGTGTGGAGTCCCGCCCTGCCTCCTTCTCTCGCTCCTCTATCCCCAACAGCTCGAGATGTTCTCTCGCCTGCACCCCTTGCCCTTCTCCTACTGTCCAGCTCTGATAATACTGCCCCGGGCACCATGAACATATACAGAGACTCAGGCCCACTATCTCAGCCCCTCCCCCCAGTCCACCTCCGCCTACCCCTCCACAATGGCCACACCTCCCCAGCTGAGCCCTCGCTGTCCCGCGTTTCCGTACCGAAGATGGGTGTCCGGGCACGCATTGCAGACTGGCCACCGAGACGGGAACGGTCCCGGGAGTCGTTGCTGGAAAACGGTAACTCTGAGAGTGGCAGCAATGGGGAGGTGGGGTTGAATCGAGGGGGTGTGGCTTACATGCGACGGAGCAAGGACGCAGAGTTCCTGGATGGGCGGAGCTTAAGAGACATCCCGGGTTCCCCTTCTCGGTACAGAATGTCAGGTTTTGCCCCATTGCGGCAGCGCTCCAACAGCGAGATCACCCTGAGCGAGCAGGATGAGGGGGAGGTCGAAAGTCGCCTGCTGTTCCGTGAGTACGGTAGCACCTCGTCAATAGATGTGCAAGCTGTGCCTGAGGAGAGCTTCTTTGACATGTTAAGCCAATTTCAGCAAGAGAGCAGGCTGGACCAGCGCAGTGCTGCCCCTGCCAGGCTGGGTGAGCTGCTAAGAGGCCAGACCTCACCTGAGGCATCCCGGGCCTCTCCTGAAGTTGCCTTTACCTCCTCTCGCCCTGAAGACCGGCCTGAAAGCCGTGTCCGCAAGAAAAGTGGTGGCACAGAGTCATCCCTGGGCACTTCATCTCTTTTTCGGAAGCTCCGTGGAGCCAACCGGGGTGACATAGAGGCATCACGGGGCGACGTTGAGGACATGGGACGACCCCTGGACACATCTTCTCTCAAACCTTGGCTTTGTGTACGGAGCTTTGCACACTACGATGCTCAGAGCATCTTGTTTGACCTACATGAAGCAGCTGCCCAGCGCAGTTCTGCTGCCCAAAGGCGCAACACCGCCACAGGGGCATCTGCTGCCTCCTCGACCACTGCTGTTTCGCTAGCAGTATCACGGGCTTTGGCTCTAGGAGGGGCTGAGCCTAGCTTCTCCAGCACGGACGATCTGAGCTGCAGGGACCTTACAGAGGGGTCCAGTGCTTCGGGTCCAGACATTCTTGATCAGGTCAGCTTGAGCTCTGGCCCCCAGCAACAACTCCTGCTCAGCTGCCCCAACTTCCTGAACGAGACTGGAAGTTACGGAGAGCGCAACGTGAGCTTCCTGAGCTCATGGGCAGAGCGGGGGGAATCAGGTGGGGCTGAGGCCAGGTTAAGGCCTCGCTGCTCCAATGCCAGCATATCTGTACTGGAGGTGGAGCCAGAGGAGCAAGCTACACGCCTGGAGAGACTACAGCAGCACGGCATAGAGCACGTGGACCTGGGTGCCAGATACTACCGCAAGCACTTCCATGGGAAAGGTAGCACAGATATTTCTCATGATAATATTTCTTCTCACCACGCTTTAGAATACAAGCTCCTTCTCAAAGATAGATTTCAGAGAAAAATCAAATCTCTTTTCAACCTTCACCTTAAATACAGGCGATCAGCCAAGACATGTTTGTTTTCTAACGTTTGCTTCTGTAGTTTTGTACTGGAACTACAGTGCCGAAGTAGCTAAAACGTAAGCTTAGAGCCCACCAATAAGTGCTAACTGCTTGCCTAAATCATCACACTGTTGACTCCAGCTGGCTCAAATTGTTAAAACCGATGTAGCTAAACATTCTTCTGCACGTTGCATGCAATTACATATTTCCACCAGAGAGGTCTGCAAATCCCCATAATTTAGATTAAGTAATTAATCTAAGTAATCCCTAATAGCCTTGCTTGTGTGGTTTTTAACACTGAATGGCATACTGTCCTCTATAACCAGGGAGGAAAGCAGGGCATGTAGCTAAAAACAGTAGTAGCAGAAGCTGAAGCCTGAATTTTGTCAGTTTATGTCCAAATTATAATAATGTCAAATTATAATTTTGTTATTCCAGTTCAGTTTCCATTTGCAGTTTGCTTTCAGGACATTTGGGGCCAATCCCATTTCTTATTTTTACCCCTACCCCTGGTTTTCAAGTGTCACCTTGCCCCTTGAAACTGAGAGGTAGTGATTAAAATCTTCCATTCGAAACGGGACAACCCTCAAATAAAAAAGGAATCTTATTTCATTAATAGCTACTAGTGCTGCCCTGTCAGTCTGCAGTGACTGCAGAGGAGGGGAAAGTTCAGCTCCTCATTGCTGGGCTTTAGTCACATTTAGGCCATCATATGCTTTCAAAGAGAGAATATAAGACAAGTATTTATTATCGTCCACTGCTAATTCTTTGGTGGCATGAAGCTGAAGTCAGCTATTTGCTAGCTTCTCGTTCGAATTTCCCCATTCCAACTTAAATGGTGCAAAAATTGGAACACCCTACCACTAGGCATGGATGGAGGCCTAAGGGATGAGTGGTAGGGGCGTTTTACAGGTCTAAAAACTCAGAAACACCCTTTTTTGAAGGTGGGAGGAACTACAAGCATTTTAGGAGGCTTATGTGAGGGCAGGCTGTTAGATTTTTTTTTCTTTTCTTTTTGGTTGATGCAGAAGGAAGTCAAACAGCTGCTGGAACTGTTAAGTAGCCGAATATCAAGTCTTGTGTTTAATAGCCTCTACATGAATGGATTGTAGGAATTCCCAGCAGGTGTCTGTTAAATTTGCATCATATGCTTACTGGGTATTGAGAGAACAGTGATGGACAGAAACACCAAAAAGATATCAAATTCTGAGTTCTGTGAAACTGATGAGGGTGAGGGTTGCAGGACTGTGCTACGGAATACTGCATGACGCAACAAAATAACATATCGCATACAATTTTTAGTGCAGAATGACCCTTCAAGTTTGCCTTGCTCAGCAGCGCTATCTGCCATCAACTTGCAGCTACATTGCAACTTGAGACATGCTCTCAAACATGGCATACATCTGCCTCCCAAATGTTAATCCATCTAAAGGTCTTGTTTCTCTAAATGCCAGTGGTGTAAACTTCCCCTCTCCCGACCACACGCTCTAAATATAACTTAATTGTCACCTTTTAGCTACACAAGCCAGAGCCATGCTGATGCAGATTTCTCTGAACGTCTCACTCCTAATTAGTTGCCGGTGTTTATCGGGCGAGGATAAGGTGGATATAATGGTTAACATTCCAGAAATGCATCTCTGCTGCATGTTGCACTGTTAGGGCCTTTAGCCTCTGTTGCTTGGGCTGTGGGCCATGAAAATGTGTGGATGTTTACAGAAAGGACATGCCAGTGAGATACAGCAACTTGCAGCTATGTTTAACGGAAAGGTTTGATGAGAAATCAAATGTACACAAGTTGTCCCTGTGTGTTTGTTGCCTGAAGTTGGCTGCTTTGCACTGGAGCTACAAGGTTAGCATGGCTAGCAAGTGATGGAAGAGAGCTAGCTTCATAACCATTAGTATAGACAAAAAAGTATAGACAAATTTCAGGCTTTAATGTGGCTGCTATTACTGTTTTAGCTGTGTAAAGTACCTTTGTCAATGTTTATAGATAATAGTATGTCATACAGTGGTTGGTATAGCATAGTGGGTAACACCTCTGCCTTCTATGCTGTAGACTGGGGTTCAGTCCCCTGCTTGGGCAAGCCCCCTACACTATACCAATAAGAGTCCTTGGGCAAGACTCCCAACACTACCTTTGCCCACCTGTGTGAAATGATCACATTGTAAGTCGCTCTGGATGTCTGCCACATGCTTTGCTCATTTGTAGATTATGAGCTTTCATTACCTGTTAGCCACATTAGCCTAATATCTCCAGTATAGAAGGACAGTAAAGAATGCTCTAACTTTGGTATTTGAGTGAAATACTAATGAAGTATCACAGTTAAGATCATTATAATTTGTTAAAATTTAACTTTGAAATATTTAAGCCTGTGGTTGTAAGCCTGCGGTTGTAAGCCTGCACAAGGATTCGTACCAACTGGAGAAGTTCTCCTGTTTGTATTTGCTTAATGACCCAACGTAGCCGCACCTGTTCTAGATAATGAAGTGTTTCACCCTGTTAGTCAGCTGAGATGTGTTTGGCTGGTGATTGTGCGCATGTGTCAGCCATACAGTGGTACTTACTTATCTCTGCTTGGTGCCATGTACAGTGTACAGTGGAATCCTTTATCTGACCACTCCATAGACTCACTCCACTCACATTTCCTGCTGTTTCAGTACTTAGTAATTAGCAGGACTCATATCCTGAACTAAAAACGCAGGATGAAAGATAAAGGATTTGCCAATGACATTTAGGACACTGGGAAATAAAGAA
>NC_051217.1:19360000-19520000 GCF_015220715.1 Pygocentrus nattereri
TCTTTTTTGTTGCGCATGTTACATTCTTTTAACATTGCATAGCTATTTAAATGTAATTCCATAATCGCATAATTAATTACAGTTAGTTACTTAGAGATTTACTTTTAAATTTGACTTTTGCCATTCTGCACTGACAGCTGCATTTCTTTAACAGCTGTTTTGATTTCAAATTATGACAAAAATGTAAAAAACATAAAAGATTCTTTGACAAAACAATTTTTTTTTAAATTTGCGAGTAATACTGTTGCTAAATAATGCTCTGCCTATCCCTTACCTTAATTAACCTCAGTAACTTTTAAGTCTTTTAACTTTTTCCAAAATCAAATTGCATTTTGGGGCATTCAGGGGGCAGTCGTGGGCTGAAGGTTAGGGAAGGTTAGCCTTGGGACTGGTAGGTCGCCAGTTTGATCCCCTGACCCGACAGTACATGACTGAGGTGTCCTTGAGCAAGACACCTAAGCCCCAAGTGCTCCCCAGACGCTGCGGATAGGGCTGCCCTATCTGTGTGTTCACTGTCCCCTAGTGTGTGTGTTCACTAGTGTGTATGTGGTGTTTCACTGCATGGATGGGTTAAATACGGAGGTGAAATTTCCCCGTTGTGGGACTAATATGGGTCATTCAATCTTCTAATTTGTGATGAAAACAGCCTGTTTTATAATGTGGACCAGCAAAATGTACTTTTATAGATTTTTCATGCTTTCCTCTCATTATTTTAGTAACAATTAATTTTGTAGCAGTTTTCTAAACCAGTATTACAAAGTAGAAAGTTTACTAATGCAATAATCATTGAATCAAACACACAGAAATTATAAAACACAAGAGGAAACAAAACTAAGACACACATTAAAACACACTACATATGATCAGAATTTCGACTATTCTGCTAACAAATAAAAATAGCTTTTAAGCCAACTCTTAAACGGGAACTCCACCGATTTTTCAAAAGTTCTACATAATTAAATGGATAAGATGAAACCAAATTCATTCAGAGCGGTTTGGTGTGAAATGCTCCGTCCTAGAGAAACTTAGACTCGGAACGCTTTACAGTGATAGTGATAGGAACCAGGCATCTGAAGAGTTTAATGCTTCTGAAAGCTCCCTCAAAGAAAGTTATTACATGAAATGGTTATAAATACTCTTCATGACGCCTGAGACATTTTATGATAGATTTGAGTCGAAGTCTTGGCCTAACATGTCTTGTTAATCCATTTATTTTAATCTATTTATAGCCAAGGGTAAATGCGGGGTGTCGTAAGGCTAAATAGTCCCAAAACAAAACTTTTTTCAGATTTTTCACCATTTTACTATCATCAACATTACATAATACAAATCAGAGACACGTGTAAGCTCACTGGTTGTTTTGGACAGTAAATAAAACGGCTTTATTTCTGTTGTGGACATTGCGACCTCTGGTTCCTATCACCACTACTGTAAAGAAATCTGAGTCTGTAAGTGTCTCTGCCGTGAACCACTTTTACATCAAACCACTTAGAATGACTTTGTTTACATCGCAACAATGGAATTATGCAAAAAATGTGAAGAATTGGTGGAATTCCCCTTTAAAAGTGGCCATTGAGTCAGAGAGTCTAATGTCAATGGGAAGACTGTTGTAAAGTTAAGGGCACAAGCAGCAGCTGAACAGCCCCTCCCCCTTTCGCTTCAGTGTTGTCCTTGGAACAGCAAAAAGCCCTTGATAAGACCCGATACTGTAGACCTGACATTTGGTCCTCACAAAAAGATAAATACAGGAACACACATACATACAGACCACACAGACATCACATGTAACTGCGCTCAGTCTCAGGATTTACCTCAAACTAAATTTGAAAGAATTTGCTGGTACATTAAAGAGGCTTCCTCCCTCAGCCCCCTCCTAATCCTCCTCTCTGAGGCTGAAACTGGAGCTTATTGTTGTCTCTACTCACTGTGACTTGATTAGGTCAAATAAAAAGAAGCTTCTGCTGAAAGGCTATTTGAGACGGGCTCTAACACAGCTGCAGATTCATTCACATATTGGTGAACCACTTTTTACAGTAGCTATGAAATGCAGTCGTGCGCTTTGAGGGGAAACCTGTTTTTATTGTCTTTATGTATTATATTTTCATAAATATTTTTAACCCTCTATTGCACGGTGTTGCCATATGGCAACAATTGCTTTCTCAATTTTACTATAAAGCAGTAACATAAAATCTGTATTTTGCTATTTAATTGTAGAAAAATGGTCTTTTACTTCGAAAGGACAAATATTTGGCATCACATGACAAGGAATTCTTAGTTTGATGTTGCTATTACCATATATCCCAAATATCAATTGAACATGCATTAGTTTACAATATTTGTGAATATTGGTCGTACATTTTTACTAAGTAGAAGTTGGATTTGTGTGATCTTGTTTTTAATAAAATATGTTTTTAGAGAAAAAGTTGATTTTATGGTGCTATGGTATGATTGCGCATTGTTGCCATATGGCAACAATTTACCAAATAGCCCACTTAAAAAAAAATCTTAAATATTTCCATTTATTTAAGCAATTTTAAATAACAAAAAAATTTAAATTTATCATGTTTAATAGTGCAGTAGAGGGTTAATTCTGGTGGTTGCACACCATATTTGGATATAAGGAAAGCTGCAGTTGCAGTTGTGTTTTCCATTTTGTCTCGGCACAGCCATCTTTGTGGAGAGGTGTGGGTTGTTTTCAGAGCAGCGGATTCTCAATCCTCCCCTTTCTCTCCTCGTTGCTCACTAGCAGCCCAACGGAGTCACAACATTTCACACACACACAGAAAACAGCATCCTAGTTAATCTGATAAGAGTCATGGGGAAAAATGTTTCAATGATTATATGACTTAACAGTGTCTGAGTCGATATTCGTTCTGCTGGTGGAACAGCCACTAGGGGGCCTGCAGTAAGAGGTGGATTGATATTCAGACTCACATATATCTGAATGGTGATTATTAGTGATTTATTTTGTGCGAGGTAATGCCCCGTGTGTTGTGTGTGAGTGTGTGAAAAGTGCTGAGCTGTACTGGGTTTAGCCGGATTACATGGCTGCCTGGATACATCACACTCACCCTGTCTGAACAATACAGCAGTTCTAGTTCACACACACGCACACACACACACACACACACACACACACACACACACACACCAAGCCTTCATCTCCAGTCTGTCTGAACAAGACACACACACACACACACACACACACACACACACAGCAAGCCTTCATCTCCAGTCTGTCTGAACAAGACAGAGACACACACACACACACACACACACACACCCCACACACAGTATTTAGCATTGTCTGCAGGCTGATACTGGCTTCATCATTCAACATTCTGACAAGGTTTTGGATCAAATTTGAATGGAGGAAAATAATGACTGTAATTACGGTTCTGCATATTCTGCTAATGAGACAAGCGCTGGGAGTCAGGAGTGCTGGAGTGAGTTCAGTGATTTCACATTTTTTATTTTTTGCTGTGCTAAAGCAGCACTTTGCACTGGCACTTCCTTCAGGATGTGCTTATCTAGTTTTATTGAAATATTCTATTCCATTTTGTCTCTACCCAAACAATCATAACACTACAAAAGCTTTACCAAAATTTATAGTACTGACCATTTTAGCAGAACTCAAAAATGCTAGACAGTACAGTGTCTAGCAAAGTGTCTTTGAACAGCTCTATACACAGAAAATCATAATATTTTTATTAAAACAGAAGATAGGTGTTTCGTTAGTGACCAACTTTGGAACACATTTACTTCAAAACAATGGGATCTAACTGCTCACCATGTGGCCATGAGGGACAGGGATACAGTCTCACTTCCTGCTCTAAAATAAAGAGGTGTGGCTAAAACAAGGCCCCGCCTACTGAGTAATACTTTTTTCTTTTTTTTTTTCTGTGTTATGGTAGTGACTTTTAAAAATGAAATCTTTCATCCTCACTAAAAAAATAAAAAACATCATTAAAATAATTAAGCGTGAATTTGTATAGATGTAGGAGTTAGGACACTCACCTCAACAGAAAGTACACTATGAAGGATTATTTTGTATTGTTGGAGGGGGGGGGCTTGTATGCTGTGTCTGATCCACTCATACCAGCACAACATGCACTAACACAACACCACCACGTTAGTGTTACTGAGAATGATCCACCACCCAAATAGTACCTGCTCTGTGAGGGTCCGTGGGGGTCCTGACCTCTAAAGAACAGGGTGAAAGGGGGCTAACAAAGTATCAGAGAAACAGATGGACTACAGTCTGTAACTGTAGAACTACAAAGTGCAGCTGATAAAATGGACAATGATCATAGAAACAAGGAGGTGGTCATGATGTTATGCCTGATCTGTGTGTGTGGGGACTGTCTTTACTCAAACATACTGAGCATACGTAGTCATTCCTAGCCTGTATGCAGCTTCAGCCACACATGCTGTCTTCTAGACTCCCACATGCCTCTCTGTGCTGCGTCACTGCAGAACCTGCTTTGAAGTTAAAGCTCTAAATGATCATCAGAGATCAGAAAGGCACTGCGGGGCTTTGGGGTTAGAGGAGTGTGACTGTCCATGTGACCCAGCACATGGCATCAAAAACCACAACAATGCAGGAAACCAGCCAAAGCCCTGCTGCTTCAGTCCCAGAGCAGCGTATTTTAGCTTCACTCTCTCATTCATACGGTGCTGTTTTCCAGTGTTGTGGAGTAGGTGGGGTTTTCTGGAAAAAGCAGAGCTATCCAGTGTGTGAGATTTATGCAGTGAGTGAGGGGAGAGAGTGCTGAAGATGCTCTGGTGGTGAAATGATGCCACACAGTGGAAGCTGCAGGCTAAAGCTATCATGCCTCGAATGACCACCTGAAATTTAATAGAAAGTGTGTGGTGTGCTCTGTGTTTAAGGGTGTAACATGGTGTCAGAAAATCATAAAAATCAATCGAAACATCGTTTCAGAAATTAGATGATCCCTCAGACCCCTCAGCATCTTACCAAGGGTCTCTCAATGTCCATCTTTTGGGTAAACATGAAGTTGGGGGGGGGGGGGGGGGGGCCTAATTAGTACTTAGTATCAGAATTAGCATAGGTTTTTGCAGTATGTGTTTCTCTGTCTATCGTATAAATCATGCTAACATGTAATTGATATTAATAATATTTCATTTTATATGTACTTTATATACTTTATTCAGTAGATTGAATACTTTATGTGCTTTATTCAGTATTACATTTATTGGTCTATTCATCATGTATTATATGTATCCAGTTACCAGCTGCCCTTTACATGTGTGATGATGACAAATGGAAATAGTCAAAAATGAATTGTAATAAAATAGATTTACATTAATATACGAGTAGAAATGATAGGATTTTTTTTACTGTCTTGTAAAGTTACCTTTATGAAATTATACATATATAATGTGCTATGTCAGCTGTTTTATTTTAAGTTTATTTTTTGTACTCCATTATTATTTTATTGAATATTTAATTTGGCTTTAAAAACTTAGCTTTATGTTTCTTGTTTTCTTATTATTATTATATTATTCTTATTCCATGATTATACATATACATATGATTATGTACCTCTTCCACTTATTCCACCAATCGACCAAATAGCTGTTTTCTCACCATCAACCAAGTATACCAGCAACACCTCAGTAGTCCCCTGGGATAGCATAGTATAGCATTGGCCTTGTAACATCTTAGCAATCACCTGGGATACCATACACACCAACTGCAATAACCTCATGTCTACCAAGCAGTGGCCAAACAACTAGCTGGAATACTATAACAACTGCCTGGAATTACAACACGAACCCAATTAAGTTATCAAAAACAATCCACTTTGTTCTGTAACTACTGTAACTTTTCCAGCGTTACTGGCCGTTTGTTCACAAACGTTCCCTATCTAGTTTTTCTCTGTTGAACTGCATTTTAACCTGTATGTCAAATGGCCTCTCTCTGTAGTTGGTGACGTTGCGAGGAGCTGTGCTGGAGGATGCTGTCCCTTCCACAACTCGCCACGGGACGGTTCGGGGTTTACCGCTGAAGGAGGTGCTGGAGTATGTCCTACCTGAGCTGAGTGTGTCCTGCCTGCGGCTCGCTCTCAGCACCCCTAAAGTCACTGAGCAGCTTCTCAAACTGGATGAACAAGGGGTGAGAGACGCCTCAGATTACAGCACAAATGTCATAGACCACTGTAGTCGTGCTCCATTCTGTAGTCCTCATTTGGTCCATATTAGGAACACCGGGTCTAAGCTCCTTATCACTATGGCCAGAATGAATAGGGTTTTCGGAAAAATGGCCTCTATCGCACCTAGTCTTAAATAAAAATGTTCAGAACCCGATACGTTTCATTCTGGCCATAGAGAAATGAAGCTTAGACGCTAATATGGGCAATAAGAGCACAGCTACACAACGGCGACACGACTACAGTGGTCTATTGCAATTCAGGCAACGGTTAATTTAGTTTTAAACGGTTAAATCACGTTTTGTCACTGTAACTCTATCATTCTGCTCACTACTAGTTGATTAGTAACAACAAGGATGCCAGTTAAGAGAATATAAGGATTATTCCTTCTGAGTTAACTTTGCTTATATTTCTTAAGTTATCCAGACACTTAAAACTGATGGCTCGTCAAGGGTTCTTTAGGCAAGAAAAGGTTCTATATATAATAACCCTTTGCATGCTGAAAGGGTTCTTTGATGGAAAATGTGTTGTATGTGATTCTATATAGAACCTTTTTGAAAATGGTTCTATCTAGCACCAAAATGGATTCTGTTTATACGATGTGTTTACACGATTCTGCTTGTACCCTTTTTGGTGGAATAGTTTGGCAAAAAAATCCAATAACCCCGGATTTAAGCATGTACTAAGCATGTACTACCTTAATGTTAATTTGTGGGGGGGGGGAATTTTGTTATTTATTGACTACATTAGTCTTGTTGCTTATATTGGTCTCTAATGTCCTCTGTGTGTGTGTGTGTGTGTGTGTGTGTGTGTGTGTGTGTGTGTGTGTGGCCTCGGCAGCTGAGTCAGAAGCATAAAGTGGGAATCCTGCTGTGTCGGGCAGATCAGAGTACAGAAGAGGAGATGTATAATAATGAGGAGGCCACACCTGCTTTTACTGAATTCCTGCAGCTCCTGGGGGACACTGTGTGTCTGAGGGGCTTCAGCAAATACGCTGCACAACTGGACACCAAGAGTGAGTGTCTGCACAAACGGGTTTGTTTATGTAGAATGTCAGGATGTGGAGTGATGCATGTTTCTCATATATCAGCACCTGAGAAAAAGAGATTTTAAAAGCTTAAAGTTTTTAGAAAACTGTAATATCGCAGTAAATATGCATAACATTAATACAGTCTGTATTGATTTTCCTCATGGCAACCTAGTATTTTTTTAGTTATTATCCAGTACCAAATTTGACTAATCACTGCTTCATTATGTTAAATCAAGTGTGCTGGTGATGAAAATTAGTAAATCCATAGGATGGCTGGGATATCCAGGAGAAATCTGGAACCAGACTTGCACATATATATATATATATATATATATATATATATATATATATATATATATGTGTGTGTGTGTGTGTGTGTGTGTGTGTGTGTGTGTGTGTGTGTACTGGATAATAACTACAAATAATACTGGGTTGCCATGAGGCAAAACCTAACCCTAATATCAACTAAATGTTTTGCCTTTTCAAATAAATAAATAAAAAGACAAAACCCAGAGCTTCTATAAAAAGTGGGAGCCACTCAGTAATTTAATTGAAGTCATTCTGGGAATGTGTATTATGTGAACGACTCCTCCTTTAAACTGCTTTATACGGATATGGACTGTAATTATATGATAACATAATTATATAACAATAATGATGCCTCTTGTTCATACAACCTCTGTCCCTTTCTTCAGGAACATTGTAGATGATTATATTACCTGGATATCTAGTTACATTTCCTAATTCTCAGTGAACTCTGTGTATCTTGTGTGTGCGTATGTGGGAACAGCGGACTCTACTGGAACACACTCCCTCTACACCACCTATCAGGGCTATGAGATCATGTTTCACGTCTCTACGATGCTTCCATACATGCCCAATAACCCCCAACAGGTAAGAAACGCCTCAGTAGAGTCTGCAGATGTTTGGGTGCCATAGTCAAATTACGTTTTGTTGATTTTCTAAGTGAAAGTGAACACATCCTCTACAGATGACACACTACTGCACATGTTAAGGTACTGTTTATTTCCTGAACTTAATGTACTGGGAAAAAAATCTAATAAAACATAAATCTGGCCTGTGCAAATGTAATGGCGCGTTTAACGGTTAATGCTTTCGTTTTTTCCAATATGTTAAACTTGGCAGATAAGTGAATAAAAAGGAATAGAAATGGAAATATTTAAATGTACTCCCTGTCGAGGATGTGTTTCAACAAACATGCCATTTTCCATCGTAGAGAATAGCAATTTAACCAAGTAGAGAGCCATTTGTGCATTCATATGGTTCTATATAAAACGTTGCCTTTACTAAAGAACCCTTAGAAGAACCATACAGGTGTATGCAAAAGTTTGAATATGTCTGGTCAAATTAGATGTTTGGTGATTTTCTTATATCCTTTATGGACACATTCTCTACAGAGAACACACTACTGCACATATAATGCATTTTCTATTTATTTTCTGACTTGAACATACTGGGAAAAAATACAATGCAATGGAAATACAATGGAAAATGTGCAGTTTCTTTTGCACAGGCCACATTTTGTGTTTTATTTTTTTCAATATGCTAAATTCAGCAAATAAACAGTAATTGTGCCTAAAATGGCACAGACATGTGTTCTCAGTTGAGCAGGCATGTCAAACTGGGGACCTTCCTAGCCAAAGTTTGTGTTAACCTTCAGCTAACTGAATTCAGGTCATGAAGGTCTTACTAATTAGTTGATAAGCTGAATCAGGTGTGTTTAATGACGCGGTGCTGAAGTCTGCAGTGTTTTGGCCCACGAGGCCTGGAGCCTGACACACGTGCTGTAGACTTATTTTGACTTAGAATGTTCAAATGAAAACATTTGCATACACCTGTATTTAGCATGTTTATAATCTCTATCTGCTGCATCTGTAGCAGCCAAACTACCACAGACAGCAGTGGATACATTTCCCTGTACTTATTAATATAAGCACCTGCTTTTTTGTTTGATTATATAATACAGATGTGATGCGTAAACACGCACTGGAGTTTTCCAAGTTATTACAAACAAACTATCATTTGTATTAAAAACATTTTGAACCTTATTATTATTATTATTATTATTATCATCATCATAATCATCATCATCATCATTGGCCCCTCCCTTTCTTTAAAACAGCCACTCTTGAGAGCTGTACACTTTTAGAAATAATGGTACCGTACAGGTACATTTTTCATTCAACAGGGTACAAACAATGTAAATGTACAGCAGTGGATTTGAGGTCCAACTATGCACCTTAAATAAGTTTTTCAAGGTGAAAAGTTCATATTTGTTCCTTTCCTTAACCGAGTGTGTTATAAGAGAACAGTACAATAAAAAGCCTGGAGACGTGGCAGGGTGTGTGGAGTCAGTACAGCTTAGAAAATATCGTTTCAGTGGGTTATAGTTCAGTTATGTTCCCTAACTGAAGGTACCGAGATGTACCCTTGAGGGAGCCACCCCAGTGACAAGAGGGGGACTGTCCCAGTGACATGTTCATTCCTTATTTTCTAAGAGTGTAGAGCTGCACTCCAGAGGTTCCTTAATAGTTCTTGGCTTGGAAGTATGGTTCTAAAAAGAAGCCTTTAGTGGATGTAGAACCTTTGCATTGCGCAGGGATTCTCATCTGATTTACCAAAATGGTTAATCCATTGAAAGGTTCTTTAGGGAACCAAAAGTGGTTCTTTTGTGTTGTCAATCCAGTGGATTTTTCGGGACCTCTAGCTGTCAAGCGTAGCTTCAGTCAGTGGCGTGTTTCTGAAGCCCATGGAGTACAAACAGTAAATATACTGGAATATTTGTTTTTTTAAAGCGGTTCTCCGTGAGGCCGAGTTTCTGTCAGTCTGCTTTCAGTTTCTGTGTGTGCGGAGTTCTTTGTAAAGCCTCTTTGTTTTCTCTGTGCTCTTCCTCTTTGCTCTCGCCAGCGTGGATCAGGGTGTGGTTCACTCACTGTTTTCATATTTCCATGCTGTGAATAATACAGCAGTGATGTGTCGCCTGTTGTGTGAGAGGCGTTTGTATCCGTGTGTGTGAGGCATGTGCTGATATAAAACATACGAAGAAAAGACACTAGATATATAATACATGCGTATACATGTAGTGTTCTAAATAAGACAAGATAATCTTTTATTAGTCCCACAACAGGGAAATTCCCAGCATTACAGCAGCAAAGGGAGAGCAAGGTGCTCAATAAGAGAATTAACAGACTAAATTAACAAACCTTGTTAATTACTTAAATAGGTTTTACAGTTTGTTACTTCTTATTATATAGGCAACATGCGCCGATCAGGCATAACATTATGACCACCTCCTTGTTTCTACAGTCATTGTCCATTTTATGAGCTCCACTTACTGTATAGCTGCACTTTGTATTCTACAATTACAGACTGTAGTCCAACTGTTTCTCTGATACTTTGCTACCCCTTTTACCCTGTTCTTCAGTGGTCAGGACCCCCATGGACCCTCACAGAGCAGGTATTATTTGGGTGGTGGATCATTCTCAGCACTGCAGTAACACTGACGTGGTGGTGGTGTGTTAGTGTGTGCTGCGCTGGTCTGAGTGGATCAGACGCAGCAGTGCTGCTGGAGTTTTTAAACACTTCAGTGTCACTGCTGGACTGAGAATAGTCCACCAACCAAAAATATCCAGCCAAGAGCGTTCTGTGGGCAGCGTTCTGTGGGCAGCGTCCTGTGACCACTGATGAAGGACTAGAGGATGATGAGCTATCGTCTCTGCCTTTACATGTACAAGGTGGAACAACAAAGCAGGTTTGTCTAATAGAGTGGACAGTGAGTGGACACAGTGTTTAAAAACTCCTTTTATATAGAATTCATAGTTCTGTGTAGATTCTTCAGATTGACAGAGAGTGTGTTATATATGGTTCTATAAAAATAGAAGAAAATGGTTCTGATTAGCACTAAAAGGGGTTCTTCTATTGTTGTGCTGTCAAGGCTCACACTTAAAAAAAGATGATTCAACAAGTGCTATTTAGTAAAGTAAATGTTTTTATATAGAACCATGACCACTTAAAGAACCCTTTGCATGATTAAAGGGTTCTTTTCATCGGAGAGTTTTTTATGTGGTTCTAACCTTTTTGAAAAGAATTCTATATAGTACCAAAAAGGGTTCTTCTATTCTTACTAGCTTGATATCGTAACAACAGAAGAGCCCTTTTTGGTGCGCTATAGAACCCTATTCAAAAAGGTTTAACATTGCAAAGAACCCTTTAATTATGCAGTGGGCTCTTTGAGTGTTCATGGTTCTATATAGAACCATTTTCCTTACCGAAGAACCCTAGAAGAACCATCTTTTTTATTTCTTGTTTTATTTTTAGTTTCATTTTCAAAATGCACAACACATTCTGTTTCAATCTGAAGAACCATTTCACCATGCAAAGAACCATTTATGCATGAAATGGTTCTATATAGAACTCATGGTTGTGGATAGATCCATTGCCTGTACTAAAGAACCCCTGAAGAACCTTTTTTTTCAGGTTTGTAAGCTGTGCAACACTAGGTACTAGCTTTCTTAGCTAGGTACTAGCACAGCTCTCACTGCAGAAATACCAGAGCAGAATGATGCTGTGTTTACGTTTTGCTGTTGGAAAAAAGTGCTTTTTCTGGCCTTTCTGGACGTTACCATGGTGATAGCACTGTCAAAAATTGGTGATGATCACTTTGGCGGTCGCTTTTATTTGTGTAAAATGGAAAGAAGGCACAAGGATCAAGAACTCAGCACCTTTGGGTTCTTCCTGAACTAAAAGAGGCCAAGATGAAATACATTTAGTACATTTTTATTGGCCTCAAAGGACTTTTTTCTTGTGAGCAGTTACAAGTTACTGCCTTTACAGTGAAACCTAATGTTTGTCCACAATAATACTGTGCTTGCTGAATGTGACAGTACACCTTGTTGTTGGCTCGAGTTCAAGCATGCATTTGATACGACTGGACAGTATGCGCACATTGTGTGAGAGGTGAACTTTATTTAACCCTTGTGTGGTGTTGGGATCCGTGGGACCCATTTTCAATGTTTACCAAAAGAAAAAACTATGTGATTTATTATGTCAAGCTCAAATTCCTTGACCTTTGCTCATTTTCTGTGAAGAACATATAAAATACCATGTTTTCAGTGAGTTCACACTATTTGCCCCCCAACAAATTTACATTACACATGTGGGGGTTGCGGTCAACCCGGAGGGAGTAAAAGTGTGGAGGTGCTGTGTCCCTTTACTCTGTTCCCCTCCTACACGGCCTGCTGTTTGTGTGTGTGTGTGAGGATGGACAACAGGCTGCTGACTGGCTACAGCTGCTAAAGGAGAACCCTATGCTGAACACTTGTGATATTTCAAACATCTGGTACTTTTACAAAGATTGTTATGGCTGTATTGATTTAAAGAACTAATAATGCGGTGGGTCCACCATGCCAGTCACAGACACATCAACACCACATGGTTATGGCTGAACATAACTGTGTTTTAATTCACATGGTTATTTGTTATAGTTTTGTTTGTAGTCTGGCATGTTCTAAAAGCTCAAAGATATGCCCTGTTTGTGGAGTTTGCCATTACTGTCCTACATAAATGTTGGTCTCTATTCACAGTAGGCTGCAGAGGGCAGTGTTGAGCTATTCAGTCAGTCATGCATCTCTCAGTCCTGTGGATCTCCAGAGCCCCTTTACATGGAGCCTGACCACATTTTAATCACCTGATTGCACCAGAAACAAGACTGTGAAACACCACTGCCTGTGAACCAATGAGTGCGATCACAGCTAAAAATGTTAATGAAATATTTTTTTAAATGATTTTGAAAAAATTAAATATATTACATTTCTATCCATCTGTCTATCTGACTTGTTTGACTGACTGTCTGTCTAGATATGTGTCTCTCTTTCTCTCTCTCGTTTCGTCTCTGTCTCTCTCTTTCTGGGTTGAGGGAGGTAACCTCAGGTAGCCTCAGGCTCTGTGAGTCTCTCTGGACTCTCAGTAAGAAGAGTGTTGGTCACATGTTTTAGTGTATGAATCTGTGTGTTTGAGAGTGAACTATTTGAAGAGTGTCTGTTAGGTGTGCATTGATTGTTCATTTTTATGGCCAATTTCAATTTGGATACATTTTTTTGACTGATTTTTATTGGCCAAAAACAATAAAGTGGTTTATTTTCTCTTTACCCAAAGCTTTTACTTTGTGAGTAAACAAATAAGCATGTATATATGTATATTTACAGCTTTTAGCAGGTGTGGCATAAAATTGCTTTGTTGTCCACTCATGTATCTTAGCTGGTACATTTACACTGTGGCCTAAAAGTTCAGCTCAGGTGTTTTAGCCACACACTTTGCTAAGATATGTATAAAATCAAGAATATAGCCATGCAGTCTTTACAGACAAACACTGGCAATAGAATGACTCGTACTACAAAGCTCAGTGATTTAAGTGTGGCACATATCATAGGCTGCCACAAGTCAGTTTGTGAAATGTCTGCTCTGCTAGATCTGCCCCAGTCAACTGTAAGTGCTATTGTAATGAAATGGAATAATCTAGGAGCAACAATAAATCAGCTACGAAAGGTAAACCATACATGCCTGTTCTGTCACTTTCACAGTTCCAAACTTTGTCTACAAGCAACATTGATACGAGCATTGAAAAGCTTCTAGAAATGGGTTTTCAAAGCTGAGCAAGCCTAAAATCACTATGCATGATGGCAAATGCTGACTGGAGTGGTGTAAAGCGTGATGTCACTGGATCACTAGCAGCGGAAATGTGTTTGCTGGAGTGAATCATGCTTTACTGGGTTTTGTGGATGCCAAGAGAACGCTACCTACTAGAATGCATAGTGCCAGCAGTAAAATTTGGTAGCGAAGGGATAATCATCTGGGGATGTTTATCAGGGTTTCGGCCCATTAGTTCCAGTGAAGAATAATATTAATGCTACAGCATATAAAGATGTTTTAAGCATGTACATGCTTCCAACTTTGTGACAGCAGTTTGGAGAAGGCCCTATCCTGTTCCAGCAGAACTGTGAGCTGCATAAGACATGGTTTGAATTTGGTGTGGGGGAACTCCAGTTGCCTGCACAGAGCCCTGATCTCAACCCCACCGAACACTTTTGGAATAAACTTGAACATTGATTGTGAGCCAGGCCTTCTTATCCAACACAAATGTCTGACCTCACAAATGCTCTTTTGACTGAATGGGCACAAATTCCCACAGACACACTGTAAAAATCTTGTGGAAAGCTTCCCAGAAGAGTGGAGACTGTTATAGCTGCAAAGGAGGCCAACTCCATAATAATGCCCATGGTTTTGGCATGAGATCCATCAAGCTCATATTCGTGTGATGGTTAAGTGTCCACATTCTTTTGGCCATATAGTGTATTTTCAAGTAGAAAATCAACAAAAGCGTAATTTGACTGAGGGTGTTCAAACTTTTTCAGACCCCCGTGTAATCTGTCTTATATGACTCTCGTGCTCGTTGTTCTGTAGAGAAATGGGCTGTTTAGTTTGTACTGCTGTGACTCAGTGTTGAGGCCTGTCACTCAGACACACACACGGTTATTAATAGCTCTGGATAATGAACACGTCTTTTAGTAAACACTCTTTCACTGCGCTGTCAGATCCCTCATTCTTTCATCTCTGCTGTTATGAGATCAAATGAGGACTCACACATGGTGTTCAGATTTATCTGTAAGCCAGACTGAGCTCTGAGCAGAGCTGTAGAATAAAGCAGGTAGTGTTATTTAGGGCAGTGCTGTAATTTTTTGTTTTACATCTCTGTAATGCTCTGCCCAGACCACTAGGGGTATGAACACACATCAGTACATCATAATGTGCCAATCTGTTAATTTAGCACTGATTAATACACTAGTTTTGAAATGTTAGATTCACATACAGTATTATTCAGTAAAGTGTGTGCACATACGTTGGCCAAAACAAAACTAGGCAACGCTACTTGGACAAAAGTATTGGGACACCTACACATAACACACACAGGAGCTTTTATGACATCCCATTCTAAATCCATAGGAATTAATATGGAGTTGCACACCCCCCCCCCCCCCCCCCCCCCCCCTTTTCAGCTGTATCAGCTTCATCTCTTCTGGGGAAGCTTTCTACAAGATTTTGGAGAGTATCTGAGGGAATTTTTGCTCATTCATCCAGAAGAACATTTGCTTAGTCAGACACTGATGTTGGACAAGACGGTCTGGCTTGCAATCTCTGTTCTAGTTCATCCCAAAGGTGTTGGATGGGGTTCAGGTCAGGGCACTGTGAGGGCCAGTCAAGTTCTTCCACACCAAACTCAACCAGCAATGCCTTTATGGACCTTGCTTTGTGCAGTGAGGCATGAAATTGTCCAAAATGTTATGGTCTGCTGAAGCATTAAGATTTACCTTCACTGGATCTAAGGGTTCTAGGCCAACCCCTGTAAAACAACCCCATATCATTACCCCTTCTCCACCAAACTTTACAGTTGGCACAGTGCAGTCAGGCAGGCAGCGTTTCCACTACTTTTATTGTCTTTAGTCCTCTACTATGTCAGCAGTTCCTCCAGTTCCTGCTATGAAATCGTTGGATTTAAAAATGACTCTGACGTTCATTAAAGTTGTCAAACAGAATTGTAGTTAAATGTGAACATTTTTTATGCATTTAGTTGTTTATTAAGTAATTGCATTCTGCTCAAACGGGATGATCTGAACCACCAGAGCACTTAGGCTGTACAGAAAGTGCTCAGAATCTTCCTCATATGGTATGTCATACTCTGGTAAACCTGCAGCAAAGGCAGTGGAGAATTTGCTCTACTGTAATTTTGTTGTTTTTAGGTGAACATAAGTTCACATCCTCTAAGTTCTAAATCCTCTGTTAATAGAGTAGGTAAATTAGAAGCTACTTAATTAGAACATTTTTCCCAACATTTTGTGTGTAGTTTCTGGTTATTTGCTGAGTAATGAGCACCCACATGTTTATGTATATGTTTATATTGGTAATGACCCACTCCCTTCTGTTTTTGCAAGTTTTGAAGAGACAGTGGGCATTTTGCTCGTAGCTTAATGGCTTATTAATGTCCAATAATGATAATAATGTTATGACCGTTAAAGGAATGAAACATTACGTAAAGATGTTATTTAATATTATTTAACATGCTGTTTAAAATTAGATTAGTCCTCTCTAGCATTGCCATCGGGTTACTTTTCAATCATGTCTAACATCAGATACATCACCCTATCACCAAGGCCTTCTGTCTGTCTGTCTGTCTGTCTGTCTGTCTGTTTGTGTGTCTGTCTATTTGTCTGTCTATCTGTCTCTATCTATCTGCCTGTTTGTCTGTGTCGCTGTCTGTCTGTCTGTCTGCCTGCATGTCTGCCTGTGTCTTATCTATATATCTGTCTGTCTCTCCATCAATCTATTCATCCATCCAATCTTTTAATTATGGTTTAGATATAAAGGTGTTGATTGAATTTCTTTGCTTGTTTTGAATCATCTTTTTTATAAGCTTGTTTTTTTTTCTGGCTTTCAGCTGTTAGCACTACTGGTTTTGTCTGTTGCATCACTCTTACCACTGTTTCTCTCTCTCTCTCTCTCTCTCTCTCTCTCTCTCTCTCTCTCTCTCTCTCTCTCTCTCTCTCTCTCTGTCTCTGTCTCTGTCTCTCTCTTTGTTTCCCTCTCTGTCTCTCTCTTTGTTTCCCTCTCTGTCTCTCTCTTTGTTTCCCTCTCTGTCTCTCTCTCTCTCTCTCTCTCTCTCTCAGCTCCTGAGGAAGAGGCATATAGGGAATGATATTGTCACCATCATCTTCCAGGAGCCAGGTGCCCTCCCTTTCACCCCCCAGAACATCCGCTCCCACTTCCAGCATGTCTTTGTTATCGTGCGCGTGCACAACCCCTGCTCAGAGAACACCTGCTACAGGTAAGCAGCATTCAGGACACTTCCAACAGCTACCAGCCGCCGGTCACCATGGCAACCATGCCCTGGCAGCAGTTGCCGTGGTTACCACACCAAAAAATCTTTTTTTAAACACATCACAAACTTGTCGGTTCATTTTCAGAGAGAATGTCTTTCCCTGTTCTTTTAAAGGGCCCATATCATGGAAAAAAGCATGTTTTTGTTTTGGTTTGTTTTGTGTTTTTTTGAGTAAGAATGAAATTTTGATGTATTATGTGAACATTGTTAACATTTTGATAAATGCCATCTGTGCTGTCCTTATTCAGGAACTAAGCTGAAAAAAGCAGCCAGTTTTGCATTCATTGTCTTTGTGATGTCACAGCCATGAATGTTTAATACTAATAATGATGATAATATTGAAGGATAACACGTGAAGTTCTTTCTCTTTCTCTCTGTCTGCAGCGTTGCTGTGACCCGTATGAAGGACGTTCCCCCGTTTGGCCCTCCACTCCCTCCCAGCAGCGCAACTTTCCGTGACCCAGCTGCTTTCCGCTCCTTTCTCCTGGCCAAGATCATTAACGCTGAAAACGCTGCTCACAAGTCAGAGAAGTTTCACGCCATGGCCACCCGTACACGGCAGGGCTATCTGCGGGACCTGGCCGAGAACTGTGTGTCCAGCACACCGCTGGACACAGCCGGCAAGCTCAACAACCTCATCTCTCTGGCCTCAAAGCGTCGTGAACGGGTGCGGGCGCGGGAGGGGCCGGAGCTTGGGGCATTAGGAGGTGTTTCCTGGCGTGTCGTGGCGCAGGATTTCAGCGGAGGGGGCGCAGAGCTTCCCTGCATCCTGGCCATCTCTGCAGAGTTTGTGGTGCTGGCTGACTGCTCCACCAAAGAGGTCGTGTTTAACTGCTTCTGCGCAGATGTTATTGGCTGGACGGCTGAACGGCTGGCACTAAAAATCTACTACGGGCGTGGAGACCATGTGGCACTGCGGGTACTTGAGGGAGGAGCCCAGGACATCAGAGAGGTGGTGCAGAGATTAAAGGTGTGTAAAGGACATCAGAGACATGAAACTAAAATAATAAAGCTCTGGTTTCTCTTCATTTGCATGCAAATCTTTCACCTTTTACTAAAGATTTCCCTGGAGGGGAACGTTGACGTATTCATGGGCTGGAGGTTAGGGAACCAGCCTCGTGACCAGAAGGTCGCCGGTTCGATCCCCAGATCCGACAGCACATGACTGAGGTGTCCTTGAGCAAGACGCCTAACCCCCAACTGCTCCCCGGGCACTGCAGATTGGGCTGCCCACCGCTCCGGGCAAGTGTGCTCACTGCCCCCTAGTGTGTGTGTGTGCTCACTAGAGGGTATGTGGTGTTTCACTTCATGGATGGGTTAAATGCGGAGGTGAAATTTACCCGTTGTGGTACTAATAAGGGTCACTTAATCTTAATCTTAATAAAAAGTCTATATAGACTTATATATATATCTTATATAAACTATATAGAGTGGCACCTAATTTTTATGATTGTTTAATCTGTCTGCTTTCGTTATTATTAATCAAACCATTATTGACTCCGCTGTGTTTTCTCACTTTGTCATGTCAGAACACAGGCTTTCAAAGTTTCACCTGTCCAGCCAGCAATTTCTTTCTTCTAAAAAGGGAAACTACCCCCAACTGAACGCCCTACTGAATACTGTGTATTGCAGTTTGTCAGAAAAATCAGGACTGGATCTGTCAGAGTGGATCATATCATTATAGAGCAACATAAAGCACCGTTTTTTTTTTTTTCATAATGAGCAATTAATGCACTTTCTATACATAATCAGCAATTCACTTGTCAGCACTCAAATCCTGCAGCTAGGGTCCATTGTTTTTTGCCCCTGATGCAGGCTAAGTAGTTTGGTTTTTGGACATACTTTTTTCCTAAATGACCTTTTTATGGTGGGTTTGATGTTGGTCTTCTCCTTAGATCTTCTCCTTCTACTTAGATCCTTAGTTATTTTTTATATTTGCATAATAAAATATATTCTAGACTTAAATGTTTTGGGGGCTGCTTATGCGAAAGAGTAATTTTATAGTGTTGTGAATGCATTAAGGTTGCATATTGTTCTAACATGGGTTCAGTAGCTGCTCCTTTTCTCTGTGAATGCGCCGTTTCTGCTAACTCAGATTTTAAACCAGAAGCGGCCCAGCCAGTGAAGAAGAATGTTTCTGTGACGGTTTTGAATTCAGTTATGAGTTGTGAGTGAAAAAAATGTGATGGTGAAAAAAAGGACGGTTTTGTATGTGATTCTGGTGGTATGTTGCACACAGCCTTGAAAAGAAATGTCAGCTCACTCACATTTTATGGGCCCATTTTTACATGAAATGTGGATCAAACACAGACGAAACACTGGCATAGTAGATTTTACCACTGCAGGCATTTAGTTCTAAAATGCACCTCACTGCCGCAGGTCATGGATAATTGCCATTTACACCATCTCTACAACAGTGGTGTGAGTAGACCACAAAAATACAAGAAAGGATTGTAACTGGATCAGGTTTGATGTAAGCCGATACCTGAACAAAGACCAGCTCCAATCCTGATCCACTGAATGGGATTCGAGCATTCCCCTACCATCAATTCGGGCAAGTGTGCTCGCTGTGCCCTAGTGTGTGTTTCACTGAGCGGATGGGTTAAATGCAGAGGTGAAATTTCCCTGTTGTGGGACTAATAAGGGTCACTTAAATTTCAAAAGAAGGTAAAGCAGTTTTTGATGGGCAGTTACTCAGTGGACGCTGGCATGGGCAAAATTAAAAATGATGTAGTTTGCATCAGAAATGACCTACTTGTCTCTGCAGTCCAGTTGCGTGCTTGATGGATCCATGCTATACATTATATATACACATGCTAACAGCTTGCATTTCCTCTCTCTGCTCAGGCTCTGACTGTTGGCTGTGAGACAGTGGACATGACGCTGAGGCGAAATGGCCTGGGTCAGCTGGGTTTCCATGTGCGCTTGGATGGCACCGTTTCGGAGGTGGAGGAATACGGCTTTGCCTGGCAGGCCGGGCTCCGTCAGGGCAGCCGGCTGGTGGAGATCTGCAAGGTTGCTGCGGTAACGCTGACTCACGAGCAGATGATCGACCTGCTACGCACTTCGGTCACTGTCAAAGTGGTCATCATCCCACCCTACGAGGAGGGTGCGGCCCGCAGGTGAGCCAGTAGAAACGTTTGGGCTGGTTAGAGAGAGATAGAAGGGGACAGTAGAATTGCATCCATTTTGGGATATTACAATAAATTATTGGACTAGATTATTATTCAATAAAGTATGTATTAATGTGTGTACTCTTTGTTTTTGACTAAAATAAAGTTCTGTGGCTTTTTAAAAATATGAACAATCAGAAAACCTAAAAGGTAAATAGGTTTCTGAACATAATTCTAAATCATAAGGAATTAATAGGACTGAATCCTCATTGTCACGGTCACTATAATTTACATAATTAATTGGGTATCATTGGATTTTTGTTTGTTTGTTGTTTTTAGTGTTTTTTGTTTGTTTGCTAAAGGCTAAGTTATAAAAATAGGCTTAAATGAATAATGGCAGAGTATTCACTGTCCAACACTAAAATATTTTACTGCAAGACATAAATAGAGCCTTCATATAAAAACTGCTGTGTGGCTAAAAATATATAGACAAATGTTTATGTCTGTAAGGCTCTGTTTCTTACTGTGAGAGAGACCAGTAGGACGTTTTGTCATTTTAAGTCATTTGTAATGCCAAAATGTGGGTTTTTAGAAATGTTCTATGCTGCTTTTAGGCAGTTATTTCATGCACATAGCCATAACCTGACCAGCGCTGCTGCAATAATGCTTAATATGCTTCTGTGGGATTTGCGATGTTATGCTAGTACCAAGCCACCAGTGGTGCATATGCACTTCACACTTATATAAGACTACTTAGACCAGCTCTGCTGAGCTACATGAACCCAACGAGCCCAATGCATCCCCACCACCCACTCACCAAAAAAAAAACCTAAAAACAGAAATAAGTCACGCTAATCCAGTTAGAGCCGATTTCTTCACTTTATAAATGTTTATGTATTGGCATTGGCAGATATGCACATTCAAAATATCAGATAGTGGTGTCAGCCCGCAATTCCCAAATCACTGCATCCGTAAACATGAACTACATTGAGGGAATGAGGGAAATGGTGTAACTCTGATTTTTAAATTATTTATTCCTTTAAATTGTGTATACTTGGTTTTGCTCTATCAGTAACACAAAATTGTATTGGTTTGTGCCTTTTTCTCTTTCCCATGTCTGTATGTATTTGTAGTAGGCGGCGCTGATTGGCTTCTGTCGTGTATACCAGCATGGTTTTGTACATTTAAAATCCATCCAGGGTCTCTGCACTGTAAACACACAAATCTGCCTATTGCACCAGTCCTGTAATCCTCAGACGGAGAAGTGCTTCCTCTGTGGGCTCTGATGCCAAAGCAAGATCTAAACACGCACAGCCAGTTTGCTCTGAACATGTGCTGAGTAGTTAACCCTCTCAAACTAACGTCTTATCTGCAGTCAATTCAGAGGGTTTGTCCCCTTTAACTCTTTCTGCCTCCAGAGTAGTCGGTGAGCGTGCACGTCCACATTGGTCAGTAAATTAACACTCTCTCTGCGTTCTGTGTTTCCTATCACTGTGTAAAAGAAGCTCCATGCTGTCTTTTCTTTCATGTGCCATTGTTGGGTGCGCTGCAATAGTTTCTGTGCAAGTGTGTGCGCACATATTCAAAGTGGAGTTGGCGTTGCTATGGAGACACATATTATTGATTTGTTTTGTCAGAGTAGCAATAAAAGGCGACTGGGTGTGAAGTATATTCCTGTGTATAAAACAGATTTCTGGTCCTGAAATCTGAGCTGCGTTCGAGGCTGTTGTAATATCCACGAAACACGCACACCTATGACCGCCTCACAACAGCTGAACTCTGTATCACTGCACCACGGCACAAAAAACCCTTGTGCTGTTAATGGAGTAATCTTTCACTCTAAAGCTGTTCACATGGACCACTGAGTGTATTGATGAAGTAACCACTTTTTTTGTTTAAACTGAGGGGCTGGCAGCTTATGTTCTTAACTAGAATTAGGCTGGTCAGCTAGCTAACATCCTAAACAAGTCCATCATTAATATCAAAGGCTTGAAGTAAAGTGCTTACGGTATGATTAACTGTAAAACAGCAGTATAAAAGTCTAAAGAAAAAAGCAATTGAATGTCTTACAGGCTTCAAATTTCTGTGTTTCAGACAGAATTAGCGTCAAACCCAGGCTGAGTCCCAAACGGCTCCATACTCCCTAAATAGTGTGCTAGCTGTGAAAGTTTAGAAATTCCAGCCTCTACAGTCAAATAGTGCATCGTGTATCGAGTGTGGATGTGTCTGAGACTAAAATGACTCTTTCTTAGCTGTATTTTGCTCTGTTGGGCTGCAGTATCCCGTATTTAAAGTCCTGTGTGGTGCACTATGTAGGGAGCATGGAGCCATTTGAGATACAGCCTGAGTGCAAAAAGAGAGCACAGCCGGATTGGTGCTTAATAAGACTTGCGGTGGTAATTTGGACCAAAATGACTTATAAAGTAAAAGTTTTTGCAGTAAACAGTGCTGAGTTATCGTATGTTTATCTCTATATGACAAAAAGTTCAAGAATTCATGAAATGACCGCAGTATACAGCGATGGGTGACCAAACGTTCTCCTCATTCAGTGGTCCATGGTTGCTTGGCAACAATACCACACTCTAAAGGAACTACATTTCTTTGTGGAATATTTGTTTGTCAATTGTTATTAATAATAAAAATGAATAATGCAAAATGGGGGGCATAATATCTAGCCTGTGCAAAAGTGTTGGCATGTTTTTATTGTTTGTTTTTTTTTTTTTCCAACAAAACTTCATTTGACCATATGGCTATATCATGTGCATGCAGTGAAACATCAAAAATCATGTTAATAACAATGAAAAGTTGACTAAACTGCAGAAATAGCCACTTTGTATTAAGCTTGTAGAGTTTAATTTCCCACATCACGGAATATTTTCATGACATACCATTCACCCCCACCAAATGGGGCACCAGTCAGAGCAAAGGTCATTTACATTAATTATATTGGTTTTAAAGGCACAGTAACAAAAACCAGCCTGTTGAATTCTAAGGCATAACAAGAGGTTGGATGATGAATTATGTCTTTGAAGTATATAAAACGACACCATCTCACAGGAAAAAATACAAGAGAGTCAAAGAGTATGGGCCCTTTAAGGCTGTTTGACATCTAATCCCGAGGTCATTAAACTCATTAAGAACGACATGCACAAAGCAGCAAATTTTGTTTAAATTTATCTCAGTAGCAGCAGAATTTAACTCTGACGAGGCAGTTGATATCGCTTCTCTTTGCTTTGCTCTCTCCTCTGAGATGTGTTCACGTTTTGGTACAGATCAATTCAGGTGTTCTTGGCAGAGCTGACTGCTTCTGTTGCTGATTCCTCCTCAGGGTCAGAGATTTTCTGAGCTGACAGTAGAGGTCTGTTTGTGCGTTTATTTATCCGAGAGAAAATGCTCTCGTTGCTGAACGTTTCCATCAATGTGAATTTTGAAGCAGTAGTTCAGCAAAATTCTTTTTTTTTCTTGTGCCATTGTTGGATGCACTGCGATAGTTTCTGAGCAAGTGTGCACACACATTCAGAATGGAGTTCACGTCGCTATGGAAACACTTAGTGATTTGTTTTGTCAGAGTAGCAATAAAAGGTGATTGAGTGAAGTATTTCTGTTTATAAAACGGATAGTTCTGGTCCTAAAATCCGATTGGCTGAGCTGCGTTCAAAGCTTGTTGTAAAATCCACGGTATACTCACACCTATGACTGCCTCACAACTGACCTTTTTATTAGGGCACCACGGCACGAAATAACCCTTGTGCTTGGGCAGTCGTGGGCTGGAGGTTAGGGCCGCCGGTTCGAGCCCCTGAACAGACAGTACATGATCGAGGTGTCCTTGAGCAAGACACCTAACCCCCCACTGCTCCCTGGGTGCTGTGGATAGGGCTGCCCACCACTCAGTGTGCTCACTGCCCCCTAGTGTGCGTGTGTTCACTAGAGTGTATGTGGTGTTTCACTGCACAGATGGGTTAAATGCAGAGGTGAAATTTCCCTGTTCCTAAATTTATTTTAATAGAATAATTTTTAACTCTCATGCTGCCTGCATGGACCACGGAGTATATTGTTGAAGAAAGAACCTGTTTTTTTGTTTAAACTGAGGGGCTGGCAACTTATGTTCTTAACTAGAATTAGGCTGGTCAACTGAAAGTTTCTGAAAGTTTCCATCAGTGTGACTTTTAAAGCAGTAGTTCAGCCAAATTAAAAATAAAAAATGTAGTCAATCAACCAAGGTGTGTGTCGTGTATAGTTCTCTTAGTTCTTTAGCTTTGCACTGAAGCTACAAGGCAAATGTAGCTTAAAGTCTGTGTAATAAGTAATAAATATGTATTCTGAGTTTGTCATGCCACAGAAAAATGTTACTAACCACCCAGCAAATTTGAATGATCAAAAAGAAAGTATATGCAATTAGGTTTCAAAGCTGGGATGAAATAAGCAGAACTTTGCGTGTCCACAGTCATGGGAAAGATGCATACTCATGGGAAAGATGCAAAAGACTTCAGCTTCATATTCACCAGAATGTAGTTGCTGCGCCATTTAAGGTGGAACGGGAAAATTTGAACAGGAAGCTGACTTTAGCTTTGTATATGTCTGGACGTAACTGCTGCATTTAAGGTGGAACGGGAAAATTTGAACAAGCTGGTGAATACGAATAGGAATCCGGCTTCAGTTCATACTAATGTTAGCATGTCCGTTAACTCACTAGGCCAAGCAACAAAGCCTCTCTTGAATTGAAATGAAGCCACTAGCAGCACTTCAGCTGACAAAAACACAGAATTTGCTTTCCTTTCAGTGTAACATGCTGTGTCACATGCTGTTTTCTTTAGACATGAACAAAAGTGTACAGTCTAGCTAAAAAAAACAGTAGCAGCAGGTGACTTGATACTTGAATTTGCTCATTATCCTAAAAGGGGAATTCCACTGGTTTTTTACCCTCAGAATGTTTACATAATTCAGTAGTTGAGATCTAAATAAAGTCATTGAGTGTGTTCATGTGTATTGATGGATCATCGAGAAACAATCTCAGATTTTCTTTACAGTGGTGGTGACATCTACAACGCAGACACATTTTTTGTTGGGAGGGGGTGGGGTGGGGGGGTGCTCTTTTGCCTTGTAATGCCCTGCCTGTGCCTTCCTACAATTTTTGGATTAAATATGCCAAAATTGGCTCCAAACTCAGGAAAATCAGATTTTGTTCATAAGCCAATCAACATGTTTACATGAGCAATCAGATAATGGGGAAACTCCAGGTCCCAATTGAAACTGGCTAATAAATTCACAGAAGAAGACGTGACGAAAAACCTAATGTAAAACTTCAATGTTAAAATTAATCTTCAGGAAAAAAAAATAAAAAATACAACCTAAAAATATGAAGATGGTTCAAATTGTAAATAAAGATTAAATAAATTCATTTCATCAAGCATGTAGTGTGTTGGTGCTTATTTCCGACACCGCTGTCCAAATCCAAAAGAAATCAGAGTAAGAGTTCACATGCGCTGAGAAATCTGATTATTGCGCTGAAATCCGGCATCTTTATCAGATTCCTCTTTATCAGAATTCTAGATCAGAGTTGGGTGTTTACATGACCATTTGGATAATCAGATAACTGCAGAAATCTGATTATGATCTGATTATTGAGTGCAGGTAAACACTGTCTTCAGGCATCAGGCATGTTTACAACCATTTCATGGAACAGTTTTCTGTGAAGTTGCGAAATGCATGAAAGGCTTCAGACATCTGGTTCCTGTCACCACCACTGTGAACATTTCAGAGTTTCTCTAGAACGGAGCGTTTCACATCAAACTGAAAGATTTGAAATCTTAGCCATTTAATTATGCATAAAGTTCTAAAGCACATAAGCAAGTCTGTTTGAGATTAGTTAACAGCTCGACTCTGTTAAGGCTAATGTGTGATGATTTAAGCCTGCAGCTTGTCCGATGTTAATCAGTGGGGTGTAATCTTCAGTTACTTGTTAGCTCTGCTAGCCTCGTAGCTCCAGTAAACAAAGTAAAGAAACATGCAGAACGTGTCCTGGGAGATCAGCTACACTGGGGCAAAGAGGAAAACTCTGTTCTGGTGGGCCTTCAGCTTTTGGTTTAATTCTTACATCAGCAGTGCGGTCAGTATAATCACACGTGACGGAGAGTTAAATGATTTTCTTCGTCTGTCTCAGACTCTGCCCTGTCTGTTTAGCTAACACAAACACACCAGATTTTGAGACAGGAGGCAGACGCTTCAGCTCTCAGGGGTCCGGCGAGTGGGAGTGAGAGAGAAAGTGTGAAAAGAGGAGAGGAGAGAGGGATGAAACTGTTAGAGGTGCAGAGATTCTTGTTATCGTGTGAAATGCTGCGTTAGGATTGCGCCAAATCTCTACCACACTTTTTGCTACCTGGCCAATGTCTTAGTGCTCTTAACTTTTCTCTTAAAACCTCTTAACCTGCAGGCTTTTAATTCAGTTATTAAGATTTTAATTGAATTACTCATTTACGAAAATTAGTTACTAATAACTGAAGTCACTTTCAGTAACAACAGTGAATTATTAAGTATCTAATATTAACTATTCATTATCGAACTACATTATCGTGTGTCAAGATTTAGTAAAGAAAATGGTTCTATATAGAATAACGAACACCCAAAGAACCCTTTGCACGATTAAAGGGTTCTCTAAATCATGAAATGGTTCTTTGGATTGATGGGAAGTGTGCGTGAACCTTTTTGAAAAGGGTTCTATATAGCACCCAAAAGGGTTCTTTTATTGTTACAAGCTTGACATCATAACAATAGAACCCTTTTTGGTGCTTTTCCAAAAGGTTCTACATCTACAGCACATTCTCCATCATTCTGAAGAACCATTTCATGATGCAGAGAACCCTTTAATCGTGCAAAGGGTTCTTTGGGTGTTCGTTATTCTATATAGAACCATTTTCTTAACTAAAGAACCCTTGACACACCACCTTTTTAAGAGTGTGAAGCATTCAGTACTACTTTTGATTATACAGTATCTACTATAAGTTATTCAGTATCTACTATAAATTGTTTGATATCCAGTATTTAGTGGTTGCTATGAACTGTGAATTAGTAGTAAATGCTATAAATTATTCAGCAACTACTATAAATTGTTCAATAACTGCTAAGAATAATCCTACTATGATTTGTTCAGTATCTGCTATGAATAATTTACAAAACTTATATAAATATTTCAATTAATACTGTGAAATATTCAATATCTGCATTGGATTGTTCAGTATCTACTACGATTTTTTTACTATGATATTTTTGAGTAACACATTTTTTTGAGTAACTAATTATTCAGTAACTAATATGAATTATTTAATATCTACTGTGAATTATTCAGTAACTGCTGTGAATTACTCAATAACTGATTATTTAATATCTACTATAAATTATTCAGTAACTGCCATGAATTACTTAGTAACTCATATTAATTATTTAATATCTACTATGAATTATTCAGTAACTGCTGTGAATTACTCAGTAACTGATATTAATTATTTAATATCTACTATGAATTATTCAGTAACTGCTGTGAATTACTCTGTAACTGATATTAATTATCTACTATAATTATTCAGTAACTGCTGTGAATTACTCTGTAACTGATATTAATTATCTACTATAATTATTCAGTAACTGCTGTGAATTACTCTGTAACTGATATTAATTATCTACTATAATTATTCAGTAACTGCTGTGAATTACTCAGTAACTGATTATTTAATGTCTGCTATGAATTATTCAACAGCTGTTGTAAATTATTCAGTATCAACTTTGAATTATTTCATAACTGATATGAATTATCAAATTCATAATCAATATCATATCTTCTGTGAAATATTCAGTATCTAGTAACTCTGATCTGTGAATTACTCAGTACCAACCATCTCTCACTCACATACTCGCACACACACTAGGTGAATGTTTAGATACAGAGAGTGTGTGTGTGTGTGTGTGTGTGTGTGTGTGTGTGTGTGTGTGTGTGTGTGTGTGTGTGTGTGTGTGTGTGTGAGTGAGGTTATTTAAGGCGTGTAATCATGTCTCTGCTGTGCTAAAGGGGCTCTAAACCCCCTAATTACTCTGCAGTGGGTCTGATTCTCTCTCTAGGAGCCGAACAGGGTTTAGTGTGGCAGTTTAATTACACTGAGCTGAGCTGCTTCCTGTCTCCTCTTAAACACACATGCGCTCACAATAAGGCTATGATGAGAAAGCCCCGCCCCCTCAGAGCAGCACAGCATCTTAATGAGAAGATTCCTTCATCACGGTTTCCATCCCTCCATCCCTCCATCTCCTGTAGATCATCACTTTCAGTGCTGTTTCACTAGTGTTTTTCTCCCTCATGCTCTCCCTCTCTCTCTCTCTCTCTCTCTCCCATCTCCCTTTCACTTCACCACCTCTCTTCCTCTCCCTCTTCACACTTTCTTTTCCTCTCCCTCCTCACACTTTCTCTTTTCCTCTCCCTCCTCACACTTTCTCTTTTCCTCTCCCTCCTTTCTCTGCCTCCCTCGCTCTCTCTCTGTACTTTCTCTTGCTTTTTTCTTTTTCTCTTTTTTTTCGCTGTTTTCCTCTCTTAATCCTTCCTTTTTCTCTCTCACCTTCTGTCTCTCTCCCTTACTCACTCTTTCACTCACACTCTGGTTTTCTCTTGTTTTCTCTTTCAGACTCCTTCTGTTGTTCTCTCAACCTCTCACTTGTCCTCTGTCTCGCTGTCAATGTTTTTCCCTCAAATCTTTTTCTCTCATTCGCTCTTTCCTTTTTCTCTCTATCTCTGTTTTTGTCTCAATCTCTCACTCACTTTTTCTCTCTTCTTCTATCTTTCTCATCTCCCTCTTTCTCTTCACCCCTCTCTTTCCCTCTCCACATTTTTTCTTTCTTTCAGCCTCCTTTCTTTTATCTTATTCAGTTTCTAGTTGTTTTTTTCATTCGGTCTTTTCCTCTCTTGCTCTTAGTTTTTCTCTCTCGATCTCTCACTCTCACTCACTCAGAAACCTTTCTCTCGCTCCTGTTTGTGTTGATTTTGCGTTGTTCTCATGTACACTTATTCTCTCTCTCTCTCTCTCTCTCTGTCTCTCGCTCTCTCTCTCTCTCTCTCCCTCTGTCTCTCGCTCGCTCGCTCTCTCTCGCTCGCTCTCTCTCCCTCTCTCTCTCTCCCTATCGCTCTCTCTCTCTCTCCCTCTCTCGCTCGCTCTCTCTCTGTCTGTCTCTCTCGCTCTCTGTCTCTCTCGCTCGCGCTTTCTGTCTCTCTCTCTCTCCCTCTCTCGCTCTCTCTCCCTCTCTCGCTCGCGCTCTCTCCCTCCCTCTCCCTCTCTCTCTCGCTCGTTCTCTCGCTCGCTCTCTCTCTCTGTCTGTCTCTCTCGCTCGCTCGCTCGCTCTCTCTCTCGCTCGCGCTCTCTCTCCCTCCCTCTCCCTCTCTCTCTCGCTGTCTCGCGCTCTCTCTCCCTCCCTCTCCCTCTCTCTCTCACTGTCTCGCGCTCTCTCTCTCTCTCTCTCTCTCTCTCTCTCTCTCTCTGTTGAAGAGTGCCAGGGAAGCAGATTGCGTGAGATTAAAGCTCAGAATCTGGCGTAAGAGAAACGATAAATAAATGAAGGAATGAATGAATGAATGAATGAATAAACAAGGTGCTGAATTAACAGCGCAGTCCCAAAGTGTTGTTTTGGTGTCTGTGCACGGAAGCGCTGGTGTCTGTGCGGATATTGAAGCGTGTCTTAACACCTCCTGCGTGTGTGAAAGGAAAGTGGGCGGGTGTTTAATAAGCCCCACCCCTCTCCTTTAACATCCCTCCCTCCAAGCCTCCATCTCTCTGTGTATTATGCTAGTGGAGTTGGAGAGAGAACAAGCGAGAGAGAGACAGAGACAGAATGTGTGTGTCAGTGAGAAGCAACAGAAGCTGGTAAGCGAGCGAGAGGGAGAGAGAGTCCAGCTGTTTGGATGATGGCTCTGATGGCCCAGCTGTGGAGATCTGATACAGCCTGCACTATACAGGGAGGTTAGTATGACGGAGGGAGAGACATTTGGAGTGGTTAAACGAGAAGAAGAGCTCTGGATGGATGGATGGCTGGACGGACACTCGGTGGAGGGCGACTGTGTCCTTCTAGCAGCACTGTTTAAATGTAGAGTTAAATGCAGGGGCGTATATCTGGTCTGTGTGCTGGCTGGGCTCCATCTGTGGCTTTAGTGCGTTTCACTGTGTTGTTCTGAACGCTGAGGGATTTTTCTCTCTTTTTTCTTCTCTCTGTCCGACTGCAGTGTTGCTTTTAAATTTCATAACATGGTTTGGACTCTGTTATGAAACTTTGTGGATGAGTAAGAATATTGCAGTGTGTACTGACACTGTGCTGTACAGCCGAAATGCTGTACTTCTCTGTTCCGTCTGCGTTCTGTTTACCGATGCTGTATCAGAGGGATCAGCAGAAAGAGATAACAGTGCAGATATAACGGACTGTATGTTCACTACCATTCAGCAGTTTGGAATAGTAATTGTGTTATTTCATGTAAAAATAACTCAGCAGTCCAGATTGGATGTTACCAGAAGGTGTCTGAAGATGTCTTATTCAATATCTCTGTTTTTATGAGAACAGAAAGAGGTTAAAGGTAACTATTATATTACAGTTGTCTACTTATAGTAATCTGGACTGGTTTGAGGGTAAAACTTCTCTTTTTGTATCTTGTCCTCTCCTCTTGTGTCTGAGTGTCTTTCTTTTCTTTCTCTTTTTCTTCTCTTTCTCTTCTCTTTTTGTATCTTGTCCTCTCCTCTTGTGTCTGAGTGTCTTTCTTTTCTTTCTCTTTTTCTTCTCTTTCTCTTCTCTTTTTGTATCTTGTCCTCTCCTCTTGTGTCTGAGTGTCTTTCTTTTCTTTCTCTTTTTCTTCTCTTTCTCTTCTCTTTTTGTATCTTGTTCTCTCCTCTTGTGTCTGAGCCTTTCTTTTCTTTCCCTTTTCCTTCTTTCTCTTCTCTTCTCGTATCTTGTCCTCTCCTCTTGTGACTGAGTGTCTTTCTTTCTCTTTTTCTTCTCTTTCTGTTTTTTTTGTATCTTGTCCTTTCCTCTTGTGTCTGAATGTCTTTCTTTCTCTTTTTCTTCTTTCTCTTCTCTTTTTGTATCTTGTCCTCTCCTCTTGTGTCTGAGTCTCTTTTTCTTCTCTTTCTCTTCTCTTCTCATATCTTGTCCTCTCCTCTTGTCTGAGTCTCTTTCTTTCTTTCTCTTTTTCTTCTCTTTCTCTTCTCTTCTCTTTTTGTATCTTGTCCTCTCCTCTTGTATCTGAGTGTCTTTTCTCTTTTTCTTCTCTTTCTCTTCTCTTCTCTTTTTGTATCTTGTCCTCTCCTCTTGTGTCTGAGTGTCTTTTCGCTTTTTCTTCTCTTTCTCTTCATACTATAATCCATTCAATTATTAATACTGTACATATCAATTGATTGCACTTCAGTAATATATATTCAGTGTTTTGTACTATATATAAACTACTCAGATGTTTGGAATCATTTACTGTATCAATACTATTTCATATGCAGTCAGAGGTTATACAGTGTGGACTGTTGTTAAATATTACAATCCATTCACCAAAAGGGGTTTTAGAAGTTCACTTTTTCAAAAATGTTACATTATAAAATGAAAAATTACATACGATAACTATCTACATTCTTTCAAGTTATTCACCTTAAGGTTTCAAAATATGAGTATTACCGTTCCACATTAATATTATAATACTATTATTGTCATTATTAAAAGTTTTGAATACCTCTTTTTATTATAACATCTTTCTTGATGATATACCGATTTCTCATTCATTTTTTTTCCTCCTCTACAGCTCTACTGTTCATTCTTTGCATTTCTTCATTTTTATTTACAGCTTCCAAGTGTCCTCCAAATGATCTGAAACCATATTCATATACATTTCCCTACAGTCAGATTTGGCAGCTGACTGAGCAGTAGTGCATGTATCATTATATAATGTATATCATTAGCTCTGTCCTACCGCTCGTCCTCCTAAACGGTGTACTGTCTGCACTCTATTTACACTGTGCTGTTTTTGCTAAACTATGCTGTGCAGTGATGATGAATTTCTTCTCCTTTGTTTTTTGTCTTCTCTTTTCCTTTTACCTTCTCTCCTCTCCTCTTTCTCTTTCCTTTTTCTCCTCACATCTTTTTCTCCTTCACCCTCTTCTGTTTCTCTTCCCCTCTCCTTTCCTCTCTACTCTTTCTCTCCCTTCTTAGCTCTCTTTTCTTCTCCTGTCTTCTCCCTCTCCTTCTCCTTGTGGGACAGAGGGTAATTAGCAGCAGGGTGTAGTAGAGCTGAGTGCTGATGAAATATAGATGCCCCTCTGTCTCTAATCGGTGGGTGAAGACTCGGTCGATGGCGTCTGGAAGAGCGGTTGGAGTATTGACCTGTGGTCAGGCTCTGTTTAACTGTGTAACCCACAGAGTGTCCCACTGAGAGAGTGAAGCGTCCCTCTGTCCCAGAGCGAAGTGGGGCTTTCACTGTGGACTAATCATTTCACTAATGTGTGTGTATGTGTGTGTATGCCGATCAGGCATAACTTTGTCCATTTTATCAACTCCACTTACTATATAGGTGCACTTTGTAGTTCTACAGATACAGACTGTAGTCCATCTGTTTCTGTGATATTTTGTTACCCCCTTTTACCCTGTTCTTCAGTGGTTAGGACCCCCATGGACCCTCACAGAGCAGGTACTATTTGGGTGGTGGATCATTCTCAGCACTGCAGTGACACTGACGTGGTCGTGGTGTGTTGTGCTGGTACAAGTGGATCAGACACAGCAGTGCTGCTGGAGTTTTTAAACACTGTGTCCACTCACTGTCCACTCTATTAGACACTCCTACCTTGTCAGTCCACCTTGTAGATGTAAAGTCAGAGATGATAGCTCATCTGCTGCACAGTTTGTGTTGGTCATCCTCTAGTCCTTCATCAGTAGTCACAGGACGCTGTTGGCTGTATATTTTTGGTTGGTGAACTATGAGGCTTCAAGACTTTGATTAACCTAGGAGATATGTACATCCATTTTTGTAGGTAACAGTATGCCACACATCATAATAAACAACAAGTTTATTAAATTCTCAAAAACTGAAGCGACTATGTGATGATTCAGGCAGGCAGTTTTCATAGTGCTAATCATCAGGCTGTGATCTTCCATGACTTATTAGCCACATTAGCCTTGTAGCTGCAATGCAAAACTAAAGAAGGAAACTTCAGACATCAAGCATGCCTTGGCTGATCGACTACATTTGGCGCGAGGGGGAAGCTGAAATATCACTGTAAGTCTTATGCTGTCCTGTATGGGTCCACGTATTGGGTTTCTGGAGGAAGTTAAGCTGCAGAGGGCAGTGAGACTCTGACAGGCTCCTTGTGCTGATTATGCAGAGAGAGAGAAAAGGACTTGTATTTCTCCCACTCATCAGAATGAGATCCACAGGAAGTCTGGCTGGCCTGGCCTTGGAAAGCGGATGATGGTAAAAGGGACTTTAGTGTAGTGCTCTTCAGGGATTTGGGACTAATCCACACTCTTCATTTACACAGCTCATTCCCAAATTACAGCAGTGTCACTCTGGTGCTCAGATGCTGCGCTGGGGATTCAGTTTTCTGTCCTCTGTCTGTTAGAGCTGTGAAAGCTGTCGGGTTTGGCTTTGAATTTAGGGGTAGGCCACGTTTCATCCGGCATTCATTTATGGCTAAGAGATGCGAAACAAGCAGGATTTGTCCTTTCTGTTGCTCCAAAACTCCTTATGCAAATTTCTACAAGCAGCTTGTTGGTGTTGGAGAGCATGTTAATATGTATCCATTAGCCATGTGACATATTTTAGAAATTCTGTATTTTGTGCACAGTTGCATTCTCTTGTGTGTGTTTGTGAGGTGACTGAAGAGTTTTATAGGGGTGAGAAAATGCTGTTTTATATTTTTTCTAGTTTTATTTTTATTCATAATATTTAATAGTTTTGTTTTTCCTTGTTTTACCCCCCCTAATTTAGTCATGGCCTAATCCCATCTGCTATCTAGGTCCACCCCATCACATGATGAGCTTCAGGTCTATTATGGAAATAAATGTTTTTGTTTTGTTTTGTTTTGTTTTTGTTTGTTTGTTTGTGTCCTGTGGTGAACCAAAGTTCTCTAAAGCTGACACATTTAGCCCAATGAGTTTTTTCACTGGATCCTGTTATAACGTCATTTTTCAAAATGCAAATAAAGATGCAAATAAGCAGGCACACTCCTGTGCTCTTAAAAGTACGCCTGCTATTAGACTTCACTATTTTATACCCACCCAAACATATTTACAAGGGTAGTGTTATAACCTATTTAAACCCAAGGCATTAATTGAGATTGTAAGCTAGCTATATACAAAGCCATCATTTTAGGCTGCTTTCTAATGTCCCATACTTTAACCCCTAAATTTACACTTGAACAAATAATACTTAAAACTGTTTTTGTATTTTTCCTCAGTGTTTTCATTTTTTAGGTCTTTTTAATTTCTTTTAAATTAGATTATATTAAGTGACCCTTATTAGTCTCACAATGGGGGAAATTTCACCTCCGCATTTAACCCATCTGTGAAACGCCACATATACACCAATGATTACACACACACACACACACACACTCTCACTAGGGGGCAGTGAGCACACTTGCTGAGAGCAGTGGGCAGCCCTATCCGCAGTGCGTGGGGAGCAGTTGGGGGTTAGGTGCCTTGCTCATGGGCACTTTAGTCTGTAAGCTCAGATATTGAACTGGTGACCTTCCGATCACAAGGGTGATTCCCTGACCTCCAGCCCAGGACAGCGTGAAGTGGAAATATCTAGATTTATGCTGTCCCAATATGTTTGGTCCATAGGCAGAGCCTTATTTTAGCCACACCCCTGCATTTTAGAGCAGGAAGTGAGAGTGCATCTCTGTCCCTCTTGGCCACGTGGTGAGCAGTTAGATCCCATTGTTTTGAAGTAAATGTGTCCTGAACTCTGAAAATCACTCTGGAACATGAAGAATTGTCACTTCCGAAACACACATTTTCTGCAATTAATTAACTTTTTTGTCTTTTCAAAGAAAAAATATTATGGCTTTTTTGTGTGCAACTGTTCAAAGCTGTGTTTGCTAGTCATACTAAAATTGTGCCGATTGATTATGTATTAGTGAAAATAAACATAATTAATATATAGGGTCTCTATAGGCAAAGGGATTTTAGCCGTTAAATCCAAAATTCAATTTGATAGAATTATCTATTATCTATATTATATTTTTCTTTTTATTCTTATTGTTTGTTTCTTCTTATTCTTACAGCTTTACGCCACTGACTGTCTGAATTTGTTTGCTGTATGACAGATTTGACCTTTACCTGTCTTGTCTTGGGCTCAGGGGCTGTACGGAGGAGTTTGAGATGAAGACAGTGGAGCAGAAGGGCGATGCGGAGCCGATGGCGGCCGGTTACCGCTCCAGTCGTGCTCCAGCCTGGCGCTGGGACAGCCCACCTACACACTCCGCCCCATCTGCACAGCGCTGGACCCCCGTGGGACCCCCACCGGCCCCCAGTCGCACACACAAGGCCATGGTGCCCATCCCATACAGAGAGCAACAGCATATTACCAATAAAAGGTCAGCAGACAGTCTAAGAATCACAGTGTTGTCCACTGCTATACTAATCTGATGTAATGAACCTTTAGAAAAATGTTTCAGTAGCGCTTTATACCATAAACAAGGATGTCAAAACGCATACAGTGCATTGAATATATTCAAAAGCAAATTCTGACAAACTGTTTATAAATACTTTTTCTTTTTAATTACCTTATTCAGTGCTTCTGTGTGTGTTGTGAAGTCTTTATATAGGTAGCCTCCAAATTCTGTTGCCCATGATTCTTCATCTGTTTGCTGTTATATTTTAACCCCTTAAAATCCCAGGCTTATTACATACTAAGGCTTATTATTCAGTAACTGCATGGACTACAATACAAACTGGTTGAGTTATTCTTGATAGCCTAGTTATTCAAGATTATAGAAGTGTGTAGAGTGTAATGGATCCTGGCCATTTTAGTGGTTAAGTAAGCTGTGCTAATGCTCATGTGATTGCATTCAGCCTAAACCTGCTCTACACTATGTTTACTTTTGCTTACTCTCTATAATGAAGTATTCTCCGCCTTACTGTGTGTCCATATTTCTCTCTCTTCCCTCAGGCCTGTGAGTTATCCTGAGAATCACTATAGCGTGTCCCCCGTAGGAGGTGACAGAGGGCCATACCGGAACCCTTCAGCTAGTTTCTCCAGCCCTGGTTCTGCCCTCAGTCCAGCACTCGGTGTTCCAGGCCTGAGTGGACCTTTCATCCGCTACAAACCCTCTCCAGATAGGTAAGTTTACTCTTCATACATCTTCATAGGCGGTCATCCTGTACAGTCGTCATGGCCCACTAAACCCACTATTTTGTACTTGATTCTATTAAGAAAAGCAACAAAAAGCAAAGTACAGTACTGGTATAGAAGGTTGTGTCATTTGTTTGCATCACTTTTTTCCATCTTGAGGACGCGCTGTCATATTTTTAATTGAATAATGCATTACATTTTTGTTCTCATCTTCAGTGTTGTTTTTTCCGGTTCGGAGCATGTCATTCGCCTCTATGTGTAAATGTAAATTTGTTTACATGAACTTAACAATCCGATAACTGCAGAAAATCAGATCTAGGCAGTGATCAGATCAACACGTTTACATGCACATGAGTAATAGGTAATGGGGAAACTCCAGCTCTGCATGAGTCAAACAGTAATTACATTTCTTCTTTGAAACCAACCCCTAAACTCAAAGAAGAAAACGTGATGTAAACATAACGTAAAATTTCAAATCACTTTAACTAAAATTATGAACATCATCTGGAAGATTAAGAATATTTAAATCCCTTATTTCTTCAAGCATATGGGTGATTTCAGCATTGCTCAAAGTGATTTGCTGCCATCTTGCAGCAACACTGCTTGCTATTTCCGGTACAGCAGTCAGTCTGTACAGAAGAAATCTGAAAGAAATCAGAGTAGGAGTTTACATGCACTGAGAAATCTAAAAAATCAGAATGTGTTGTTTACATGACCATTGGATATCAGATAACTGCAGAAATCGGGTTATGATCGAATTATTGAGTGCGCTCAATGAATCAGAGTATTGATTCTTTAGCACAGACAGTTACTACACATTGATTAGTTCCGTCACCATTAGAATCAGTTTGTTGGGCTGATGGATGTAGTTTAAGGTGTAATAATGAAACGTGGTCATGAAGCTAAAGACTGTGGTGTGGGCGTGATGAGTGTGTGAGGCATGTTGAGACACACACAGTGCTGATTAATCCCTCAGCCTCGCAGCCCCGTTGTGTACCCACGCGTGTGCGCTCATAGGCATTTAGGAGGTTGAGGCATGTATGAACAAACCTGCTCTCTTCTGATTGGTCGAGTCTGTTGCATATCTGTGTTTGTGTGGGGTTTTTTGAGTGCATTATTTGTGGCTCGTTCTGTTTAACCGGAGAAACATGTTCTTGATGACAAACAGGAGACAAAAGGAAAAGAGGATACAGTCTACTCTGCTGTTTTGTTTGTGAGTGCTTGTTTGTGTAATGGATTTTATTTATATCCCTTATTACCAAGTTGCACTCGTCATTGAAACAGAGGAAACCCACACCAGCAGGATCTCACTAAAGGCATATATATATATATGCATATTTGTGGTACAAATTGTGTATATATAAAGTAAAATTTGATGCTTTTTTTGCTGCTAAAAATTGCATGTATGTGAGGTTAAAGTGTATGTAAAGAAACCGGTTTTGTGGTTTAGGCTGAACAGGCTAGTGCAATAATTTCAATTAGGGTTTTTCCAAAGAATTCACTGTAAACTGCAACATGCAAAGTAAAGAATATGTCACTTGGATATATGTTACAAGTTTCAAGTGCCATGTTTAAGTAGTATTTACCCTGTGTAGGGAGTGAATGTACACCATTACGCGCTAACACTGACAGAAATAAACATTAGCATAGTGATGACTCAGGCTACAAAACACTGCTATATAATGTTCTGTGTGGACATGCAAAGTTCATGAAAGCATTAAAGCCATTCAAATGACCTGAAATACACTAAATCGATTTACCTAATTCCTGCGGATGTCCTGATAATGCACATTTCACACTGCCCTAATGTTTAAATCTTTTCAGTAAGAAACAGAGCCTGACGTAGACACAGATTCGTGCTTTCACATTTCCTTTCAACCTTACAACCTTCTTCTCAGGTCTTAGTGAAAGAATGTTTCTTTTCTATATGTATTGTTTGTTTTTGTTTTTTTTTTTCTTTTTGGGGAAAGGGAGTTTTTCCTTTTGCATTGTTTGTTTTTGTGTTGTTAATGAAAGTGGGGCGTTGATTAGCATGTCTTTGTTTCTTCCATGCAATTAGGAGAGCTATGTGTGAAATGGTTTCCCCATGGCAAACTTACAGTGTTCAAATATTTATAGAAATTACGAAAGGAGCTTAGTGGGAGAACAATTCAGCTGAGTGTATCTGTGACCCACATTTCAGATGAGCGCTCTTACCGTCTGCTGGAATAAAAACACTCTACTCTCTCTCTCTTTGTTCTAGTTTTGCTGCTAAGTGATGGATGCTGATGCTAAGTTAGCATGTTAGATTGCCTGCATATCTGCATCCTGCAGGTACACCATTGTCCATTTGATCAGCTCCACTTACTGTATAGGTGCGCTTTGTAGTTCTACAGTTACAGACTGTAGTCCATCTGTTTCTCTGATACTTTGTTTAGCCCCCTTTTTACCCTGTTCTTCAGTGGTCAGGACCCCATGGACCCTCACAGAGCAGGTACTATTTGGTGGATCATTCTCAGCACTGCAGTAACACTGACGTGGTGGTGTGTTCGTGTGTGTTGTGCTGGTAAGAGTGGATCAGACACAGTGCTGCTGGAGTTTTTAAACACAATAGTCCACCAACCAAAAATATCCAGCCGACATCGTCCTGTGACCACTGATGAAGGACTAGAGGATGACCAACACAGATGAGCTATCGCCTCTGACTTTACACCTACAAGGTGGACTGACAAGGTAGGAGTGGACAGTGAGTGGACACAGTGCTTAAAAACTCCTGTCTGATCCACTCGCACCAGCACATCACCAACCTGTCATTGTTACTGCAGTGCTGAGAATGATCCACCACCCAAATAGTACCTGCTCTGTGAGGGTCCATGGGGGTCCTGACCATGGAAGAACAGGGAAAAAGGGGGCTAACACAGTATGAGAGAAACAGATGGACTACAGTCTGTAACTGTAGAACTACAGAGTGCATCTATATAGTAAGTGGAGCTGATAAAATGGACAATGAGTGTAGAAACAAGGAGTTGGTCATAATGTTAGGCCTGATTGCTGTAACAGCAGTGAATTGACTAGAAAGTCATGCTGCAGAGGCTGTGGAGAGGATTTAGAAAGAGAGCTGTTTACTGGGGCCTAACCTCTCTAGTTCAGAGTGAGAAGTGGACACATTCTCTCCATTTCTTTTGTTTATTTGCAAACATCTGGATTTGCTGAGTATGGATTGTGGTAATCCAGCACACACTCACTTTGAGGTAAACAGTAAACGCTTCTTCTCAAGTTTATGTAAACAACAAAGACTTGATGTTTATCAAGGAACGTTTGTCCACTCATTTTAGAGAAAAGTCATGAGAGGTCATTAAATCAATAGCTCTTCAGTGCTGTTTAAAATGAATTAGATGTTTCTCAGTGTGTGTTGACATTGCGTCTTTGTGGTCTGTATCACAGTGTGCATGTATACTTGTGCCCTCGCATACTCAGTTAACCATTCAAGGTGCCGGTGTTCAAACACTGAAATCACTTTTCGGACATCTTTCACCTTTCATAGGACGAGAAGAAATGAAAAAACAGACCAACAGTTCAGTGACGCATGATGGTTTTGTCCGTATTTGTATGTATTGTGTTATGATCAGTGGTGGACAGTAACTAAGTAAATGTAATTAGTTTCTGTACTGAGTAGTTTTTCTGTATCTGTACTGAAGTTTTTCCATTTTTGGGTGACTTTTTACTTTCACGCCACTACATTTCAAAGTCTAATATCTGACTTTTTCCTCCACTACATTTTGAGAAATCTGTCGTTCCTTTTGGATGTGTGTATAAAATCATAACATGTCAAAATGAAAGAAGCGCAAAGCAAGAGCACCAATCAGGGCACAGCAGCCAATTTGTTTTGAACTTGTTTTGACCTGTTGGTCATACCGACCCAGTGCAGCACACGGTTCAACATCAGCGCAGCAGCGTAAAATTTTGGGAGAGTCAGTTCAACATAAATGATGAACTAACCTAACTTTGTGCAAATAGAGCACAATATAGAAATATGTCCACATATGCAGTCGTGACTGACGCGGCTTTTTTCTGAATTTATACAAACACCATTTCATTTTATAGTAAATTAGTTTGGGCTGGTTTATGTTTATGAACAGAGACCTACAGATCAACATAGTAAAGGAGCTCATTTGTGATCCTGAGTTTAAAGCCAGTTTTTATTCAACTTAAACTTGGAACTAAGTTGTAAATAAATCTGAAACTGAAACTTTGCTTGTGTGTAAAAATGATTTCAGAGCCACTCGGTTCTCCCTGATGGAAACTGTTTACCTTCAGTCTTTTGTGCTTATGATCATTTTAATAGACGTCAGCGTCACTAATTAATGACGTTCTATTAAAAGACTGGTTTACCAAGAGAGACACTGGAGGATTTTCACCTGAAATGATAACAGGACATCAGAGCCATAATTACTCTTTCAGTACTTTTACTTTCGATACTTAAGTACATTTGAAGGTAAATCCTTTAGTACTTTTACTCAAGTGGAGGTCTAAAGGGAGGAACTAATACTTTTACTGGTGTAATATTTTCCCTCTACTTTAACTCAAGTACATGATTTGTGTACTTCATCAACCACTATTTATAATTTGCTACTCCAGGGCCTGAACCTGAGCACATTGGTGGAGACATGCCATTACGTGGACATGATTGAGAGGGCAGATGCAGTGCGGTTACTACTGTAGCTGATGTCTAGAATCAATGGAAAGATATTTCTATGTCAGATAACATGTTAGCACATCGTCCACTGAGAAGAAAAGTACCTTGTGTAAGAGAAGAGTCCCCATCAACACCCAGCATGACACTGGTTAGCTCTGTTAGCTCATTAGCTCATCTTTAGAAGCAGCCTGCCTTAATAATCCAAAACGACCTACCGATGTCCCTTGGCTGTTTATTAATAATAAAACTTTCCTGCATGCTGCAAAATTTTTGTGCAACACCAGTGTTATCATATTAAAGAGTGATGAGCCTGTAGCTCTATCTTATATTGGCCAAAGTCCTTTTTTTCTTGCTGTTTTCTTTCTTGCACCTAAACTGATGTCCATTCATTAACTCTTACAGAGGCTCAAAATTTACATCCCTATCTCTTAATTCCAGTTGTTTCAACAAGAGACACATTTTGTGCAGATTTTGTGGGCTGGACGCCTCCATATTTTATGCACCCAGTGCAGTTCTAGAACGAAGCAGCTGTGAGCTGTGAAATTCAGCTTGCGGTAGTCTAGTAGCTTACATCACAAGGGTTTTTTTCTGCATTGACCAATTAGATCAAAGGTGTGGCAAGCCTTCAGTGCTGTTTTCCTAGCAACGCCACACTTGCTGGTTAATAATAGATCACTTTCTAAAAGAGCAAGTGCCAGAGCTTTCTGCATGTACATATCAAAGTGACTGCCAGCAATCACCCCATATGGAAAATATATTTAAAATGTATGAAAATGGTCAAAAATGTATTTTTCATTTATGTACATTACATTTTGGAATGAAAGAATAGATTTGAAGTTTATCTGAAAAAAATATGTATTCTAATTACTTATTGCACAGCTGATTGACAGTTATGATGCTGTTGTTGCCTAGCAACAGAAAGAAACATAGCCAGAGGCAACATTCAGAAACCTTCAAAGCAGAAAGGGCAGTGCAGTGCACCTCATGTTTTTCAGCCTTCAGAAAAAACAATGTGAATCCCACCTTAGGTTTTTTGCTATTTTAACTTTGTATAATGTGTGTGCGTGTGCGTGTGTTTATAGATTTGGTTCAACTCCTCGCTCTCTCCAGCCTTATGAAGCTCATCTAACTCTGGATGTCTCCAGCGGAGATTCATCATCTGGTTTCACCAGTCAGGATAGCACTATGGAGCGCAGCAAAACCGGTACACATAATATACATTATTATCACACCTCCTCAGATATATATATATATATATATATATATAATAAGATCCATATGCATGCTATTTATAAGCTCCCCAGACAATAAAATCTTTTCTAATTCTTGGCAGTTGCTTTAGTAATTTAGCCTTAATGACAGGATCAGTCCTGTCTCCTGAGATCTGGTCCTTTTTAAACCACTCTCTGATCAGAACACAACACTGGCATTCCCACATTCCAAGATGACACCTGTAGGGTTCAGTAGACATGATGGAACTCTGGGACAGTTTGACTGTCCTGTAAAATCACCAGATCTCAATCCCAGTTCTCTGTTTGGAACAGCAGGCGGAATGCTAAAATACAAAAAAAGTGGATAAAATTGACAAAAACTCAGGAGACTGTCTTCACCTGACAGGATTGATGCTATTATTAAGGCAGAGAGGTGGTTAACCAAGTATTAACTTTACATAAGAAGCAAAAAACATCCGTTACTTTTAATGTGTCAATGCGAGCAGAATTTTTTTCCAGATCGGTGTGGGCCATTTGTTTTGGTCTGTTCATTTGGGAAGCTTACTTACAATGTAAAGGCCAACAGGCATTGTCAAAAACTGAAAAACAAAAAAGATGGAGATACAAGGTTTTGTTTCCAACAGCAGCTAGATAGATGTGTATGTATGTATGTGCACATCAAATGCAGCAAAACAACAGAATTAGCAGTGATTCTCAGCTTTACTTAACTGGGTTAGTTCTGCCCTCTGCTGGTTAGCTGACAGTATAGCAGTCTTCTATTTGCCCATAACATACACATCAGCTTTAGATTATTATTATCATTATTATTATTTACACTAAATAAAGATATAACATTATAACATAATCCAAATGTATTGATATTTTCATATCACTGAAAGACCTCATTATTCTAGTAAACTGAAAAGTTGTTTAAGCCTGTATTTATCTGTAGAGAAATACTATACAATGCTTTATGAGACCACACTTTTGACAGAGCATGAATGCATATATGTGTATAAGTTGGCTGTAGTGACAGATTTTCTGCATAAGTCAGTCATTGAGATGGGAACAAAGTCATTCTAAGTGGTAATTTAACGCGTACTGTTCCAGAGAATCTTGCTCACTCTTTTATTTATATATATATATATATACGGTGGTGGTGACAGGAACCAGGGGTTGTGTCTACACACAAATGTAGCCATTTTATTTACTGTCCAAAACTACCTGTGAACCTACACATCTAAACTATGTTTTTTAATAAAGTCAATGATGGTAAAACAGTGGTAAAAGTTTTCTTTAAGGACTATTTTGCATTGCAATGCCTGCATGTACTTGTCCACCATGATTAAGTTTACAAATACGTGTACAAAAATAAGTTATTGTCTCAAAACTATTATTAAACAATGTGTCTCAGGCTTCAGGCAATGTGTTTGTAACCATTTCATATATTAACTTTGTTTAGCATTAAACACTTCAGACGTCTGGTTCCTATCACCCCCACTGCGAACAATTCTGACTCTGAGTTTCTCTAGAACAGAGCATTTCACACCAAACCTCTGACATTTCCCTTTAAGCTGTCCTTGCTGTTTGTGTTTTTGTGTCTCTGCACAAATAGAGCTTTAATTTTTAATGTGCGTGTCATACAGAGCCCTTGTGGCACGTCCCAGCCTCGTCTCGGAGTGTGTCAGTGGGCGCAGCTCAGAGGCGTCAGACCCGTCAGGACAGTCAGGGGAAGGACTCTCCAAACCGACACTCAAAGGTCAGAGGTCAACCCCTTTACCATACGGCCACCGCCTGTTTGAAAACACCATCTGTTCATTAAGAACATTTAACACCTAAATGCACTGATTCTGTTTCCCCTGTAAGTGTGAGTGTACAGAGGGGGCTCTGCTGGTGCTCTTACAGTAACGCTGCACTTAAGTGTTTGTTTTAGATTTTTGTCTGTATCACTTGGTCATTTTTATCACTTGGTCATCTTTATCACTTGGTCATCTACTGTTTCTGTAAGTCATTCAGGACTAGAGCTTCAATCCAGGCTTGGAGTGTCAAACCAAGCTCACATACAGTCCAGGCACACTCTCCACCCAAGTCTGAGCCACTTTACAAGTTTACAATCTGAACTGGAGCCAGTCTAATCCTCCATCAGGAGACTGAAAAAAAATTGTATAGCAGCATCTGTTAAATTACCTTAACAGTGTCAAAGTATCAAGGAACAATGACCGCATTATCAAACAAATCAATTAACAACATTTTAAAAAGTAAAAACCTTTTAAATATGTAGTAGTAATTAATTTAATTTAAAATTTGTAAAGCAAATAACCGTCCTTACAAGGCAAAAAAATGTTATCATGAAATAATAATTCATAAACTAAGTGAGTTATTACGTAGTTTATGATCATTTAGAATAAATGGAACAGTTTAGAATAATTATTATTTCATTAACTAAATGAAATCAAACTATTTTCTGAGCAAATAGTCACAAAATACAGTTGTAATAAAATAAGAAGGAAGAAAGGAATAAAAAGAAAGCTGGAATGAAGACAGGGAAAAATGAACAGAAGAGAAGGAGAAAGAAGAAAGAAAAGAATGAAATGATGGCATGGATAAATGAAGAAAAACAAATAATGGAAGGAAAGATCTTTAGAGAAAAAAGATGGAGGCGATATTCACTTAAAGTTTAGCCTGACTGTTAATTTAATAACCGTTTAACAGAATTTTAATTAATTAATTAATTGCCTTCAATTAATTCCTTTATTTGGGTTCAGAAAAATAATTCACACTATAGATAAGAGCCAAAAGACTAAACTTTGTTTTTAAATGATCTCTCTCCTGCTCTCCCTCTCTCTTTCTCTCTCTCTCTCCCTCTCTCTCTCTCTCTCTCTCTCTCTCTCTCTCTCTCTCTCTTGCACTCTCTCTCAGGGTGAGGCGCAGTACTCTAGTCACTCCAGCAGTAACACTCTGTCCAGTAACGCCTCCAGTAGCCACAGTGATGAGCGCTGGTTTGACGGAGTTGGTGCTGGGGTCTCTGGAGTGCTGAGCGACCCCTGTGACCCTGACCCAGACCCCATGGGTAAGGGGGGCTCTAGCGACAGTGGAATCGATGGCTCCACGCTCTACACGCCCAGCCCCAGCACTAAAGCGGGTATGCTGAGCCGCAGCCTTGCCGGGACGCCCCATAAGAGCCTCCATGGCTCGGCCACCTACAGCGGCCTGCAAGAGCTCACCGCCCCAGCCCGGTCCACGGGAGAGGGGCGTCGGAGAGAGTCATCACCTGTCATACCCGCATCAGCCAATCAGAGCAAGAGCTACCGCACACGCACATTTCCCCCACCCGGGTCAGCCAGCGCAGAAAACTTCAAACCCAGGTGAGAAAAGAAAGAACGAGAGAAAAACTGTGCTTCATTTTATAGGGATCTTACCAGAGAATGTGCAGTGAGCAGAACTGCCACTCAATAATCTCTCCTGGGTTTGTAAGACACTAGAGGGCGCTCCTGAGATAGGCCTAAATGATGGGCTCCCTTAGAGCTTTGGTGCAAAATCTTAGTTTGGAAATTCTTAATTTAAAATGCAAATTTTCTATACATGAAACAGCATTGAATTTTCATACACTGCTGTTATATAGTCAGCTCTCAGTCGCAGTAACGCTAACCAGTCAGCTCTCAGTCGCAGTAACACCAACCAATCAGCTCTCAGTCGCAGTAATGCCAACCAATCAGCTCTCAGTCGCAGTAATGCCAACCAATCAGCTCTCAGTCACAGTAATGCCAACCAATCAGCTCTCAGTCACAGTAATGCCAACCAATCAGCTCTCAGTCGCAGTAATGATGTAATCCACTAAAGTCTACTACACTACATGATGTGTTTCAGTGTTCAGTGCACAGACGTAGTAGAATCCCCCCTCATACAGACAGATGAGGGGTGGTTTCAGGCCCCACTGTCAAGGATTAAAGGATTGGTAGTGTTTCAGACAAGACTTAGGCTCAGGTCATCAGTCTGCAAAAAGGCATCAGCCTGCACTGGACTCACGCTCTTTATACTGACCACACACGCTGTAAGCAACAGCGCAGGAGCATGACTTCAAGAAGAGAGAGCCGGTGAGCTTGGATGAGTGAATGAATGAGTGGATAAACAGATAAACTGTGCTGTGGATTAGGACGTGATGAAATGAATGAGTATAGCTGTACTTAAAATAAATAAATAAGCATTGCACAGAGGATGTATTGCATAAGGACCGCATTTACAGTCACTGTTTATTTAGTTTGTAGCTCTGATTTATGTGATGATGTGAAGCAGTAGTGCAGGCTGTGCTTTAGCCTGCTGAGATTATTTAAGATTTGAGGATTATGCTTTGATTCCTGCGACCAGCTGGCAAATATATATGTATATTTCTGTGTGTCTGCATGTACGTGCGTAGAGCGTGCTACACCCCGCAGGGCTACAAGTCCCCTGCTGTGACTGATAAGCCCAGAGCATTCAGAGCCTCCACGGCCACGCCTACTTCAGGCTCTGCCCAGCTCTCCACGTCCGCCCCCAAATCTTTTTACGGTAAAAGCAAGCAGAGTGCGTGGAACCAGGAGGAATCCGCCATGGCCACCATCACCTCTACCTCCAGCAGCTCGGATGGCAACAGCAGCAAGTGCGTATGAGTGCGGTTTTTGTGTGCTTTTCACCTTTTTGAACTCAGGCTGACACTCACATTGATTCGTTTCTATTGCAGTTCTTTAGGAAGCGATTCCATGAATTCTCACCGTGATTGTTTGTTTTGATTATTTTGGTATGATATAGAATTATTATTAAAAATATACTGAATCGGTGGGTAGCGCTGTCGCCTCACAGCAAGGAGGGCCTGGGTTCGATTCCCCGGCCGGGCGTCCTCTCTGTGTGGAGTTTGTGTGTTTCCTCCAGGTTCTCCGGTTTCCTCCCACAATCCAAAGACATGCAGTCAGGCCAATTGGACATGTTACATTGCCCCTAGGTGCGAGTGTGTGAGTGAATGTGTCTGTCTGTCTGCCCTGCGATGGACTGGCGACCTAAAGTGGACTATCCAAATAAAGTGTTTCAGCCGTTTGTGTTACAGATAGAACCAAAAAGCTGTCACAGTATCAGCATCGTTTTCAGTATATTTACCAGATTCATCTGAATGTGGTTTTGTTCCAGCCAGTCATTTCACAGTTCCCCTTGTTTGCGGAATTGTATTCTGTTAGTTTCTGGCGAATTCCAGCTTGTTTAGTTGTCCCTCTGTCACAACTGCTGACCTTGGATGTTATCTAAAATATCGACAGTGTGAATAACGAAGAACAGATGATTAAACTTACACATCAGCTAGAATCTTGCAGATGTGGCTGAAAACTAGGGGTAACTGAACTGCATTGATTTTGGATTATATTAAAGAATAAATTGGAATAGATTATAAAATATAATAGAATATCCTACAACAGAAGTTGTACACTGTAGTTCTGACAACGCTGAAGCTTTCTGTTTGTGCTGTTACAACAAATAAAACTTTTCTTTTTTTCACCATAACTGTATGAAAAAGTTTGGGCGCCCCTGGTCATTGTTGATTGTCTAAATGTAAACATGTTTACATCCTCCATCCTCTACAGAGAACACACCTCTGCACATTTTAATGCATAATTACTGTTTATTTGCTGTTTATGTAGTGTTTACTGTAATTTACTGGAGGTGTGTATGTATGTATACATATATATATATATATATATATGTGTGTGTGTGTGTGTGTGTATATCTTTTATCTCCATTTTTGTCATTTTTCACTGTCTGTCATAATTTGAAAATACCTGTTGTCTTTTATATTGTATGTAAATTTCATGATGAATGGACCAACACAAATGACCCAAAATTACTTGTAAAAAAAGTCTGGTTCCATTGACTTGCATTGAAAGTAAAGTAGTTTTTTTTTGCTTCTGCTGTAAAGTTACCATTTCGGAGATACAAGGTTTTGCTCCGACAACAGCAACATATTAAAATGCAGTTTGTTCCATGCAGATGATCGGTTTTCACTTTTGAACTTTTCACTTAGAAAATCAGCAAAAACAGTTCAGTTAAAAAACTGCTGCATATGACTGTATATTGATCAGTTCAGTTGTTTCACAGATGTTATTTGTCTTTTTGTCTCCTGTGTGTGGGCAGGCAGGTGGATATGAACAGTAAGAACGTTTTTGGGCAGCCACGTCTCCGAGCCTCTCTGAGGGACCTGCGCTCTCCTCGCCGACCCGCACACAAGAGCACCATCGAGGACGACTTGAAAAAACTCATCATCATGGACAATCCTGTAGACACACCACAGCAAGACTCTGTGAGTGCACACATGAACACAGATATTATTCTGAAGAGACACCAGAGAGAGAGAGAGACGAGTCTGCTCACATTCTCATGTTTACTGATAAACCAACAAAGCATAAAGGGGTTATAATTAGTGATGCACAGATATTCAGATATCCACTAATTATGATTATTTAGAAAAGCTCATTAGCATCGATTCATCACATTGTTCTCACTTAAAAAGTCGTACACAAGGTGAAACTTACATATTTGTCATATAAGTGACAAGTCTTCATGATCAATACGACATAAATACGTTTTATTCTATTTATTTTTACAGTGAAATAAATGGCTTTAAAATGTCATTCGACATGATCATGTGATGCTTAATTGGTGCTCTGATTGGCTGTTTTAAGAAACTTGTTTCATGAAGTTGAGACATTTTAACAGTTGCAGCTGAGTTTCACATGAGTAGCAGGACACTTTACGTTGTGCAACTCAAGTGCAATTTAGGTTCCTGTAGGTTTTAAGCAATTAATGCTACATGAAAGTTTCAGTATGTGAAGCCAGCTTTAAAGTGTACATTTGTGTAGGATGTAGTTTGTATTTTCACAACCAACATTCTCAAAAAGCAGCTTTACAGGGGTTGGATTAAGGTATTTAATGCTAACAAACTAATAGAATTAAAATGTTGCAATATTATAGCGTGAGCAACCAAAGAAACCATCATATTATCTTATTATCATATTAGTTTAATGTCGTTTCAATGTTTCATGGTCCTTCTTACATAACAAGCATAAAATTCACTCAGTTTGCTGATGTCTCAGACCTAGCTACCTGAATAAGTTAAGATGGAACAGAAAAATTCCATCAAGAAGCTGGTGAATCTCTGACTTCAGCTTCATATCACTGAAGAATTAGGGGTGGGCGATGGTAAATAATTATCACATCCCCCTTTTGAATTCATATGATGCCCTAAATGTAAGCAGTGAGAAGCTTAACTTTCCCCTGCTCTGCTGTCACTGCAGACGGGCAGGGTCGCCTACAGGGCAGCGCTAGTAGCTGTTAATGATGCTCTTTTTATTTGATTGTTGATTCTGATTGTAGACTACTTTGTGTGTATGGGGAATATTTTTCTTCACTAATAAAACTTAGTGTATTTTGTAGGATGTGTAGGCATGTTGTCAACTTTGCAAATTTTCTTAAATTTTTTCTTTTTTGTTGCATTTTTTAAAGCGCATAGTCAGTGCTGACCATCTGTAGTTTTTAAGTAATCAGCTAGTGATTCAAATATAATATTAAATGTTTGTCAATTAGTGTGATTAACATTTAGTATTTCTATTAATATCAATTATAGGACAAATGAGTTATTATCTACACATTATCTACATTGTTTATTCAAAATACACAAAAACTTCAACAGTATAGTATAAGCCCTTGTAGTTGATCTTGAATATTACATGAACATAGAAATATTTAAAATATACAGTACTGTGCGAAAGCACCCGAGACAAAAATCTATTTGTGTAGGATTTGTTTATTTGCTGAGAAAAGTGTAAATATTTGAATAAACAAAATTTGTAGAATATTAATAATGATTTTATATATATATATAAAATATATATAAAATAAATAGTGATTTTCTGGATGTTCGTCTGTTTGTTTACCCATTTTCAAACCTCTCCTCGAGGAAGCCCAGCATTATATGTCGTTAAAAAGCAGCTCCTGGTTTGACCAATCAGTGCTTCAGTAAATTGTGTTCATGATGTAATTGATGATATTAACAAGTCTCTGTGGCGGCTATGAAGGTGTCAAGGAAAAATATGGACCCAAGAAATTCTTGTTACTTTTTATTGTTTTTATATTAAGTTGAATTATGAATGTGATTTTATTCTAATGTATATTGTGATAAACTCCCTGCTGAGGTAAATTGTTTAAAAAATTGCTTAGATGCCTAAAACTTTCACACAGTACTGTAAATGTCCCAAGGAGCTCAGTCTTTTAAACCTACCTGTCTGCTTGAACACCTGGCATCCTGTCTTTGCTGTTTCGTTTCTGATCTGCTGAACTGACGTTAAGTGTTTATACTGGCTGAACTGCAGTTAGTTGTTTGGTGATATGACTGGTGTGGAATTGTGTAGAACTGTGGTGTAACTGCTGGCCCATAGAGTGATGTTGGGATAGGAGAGTTGCATTGCATGCTAGGGGCTGTAGTGCAGCGCATTGTGAAACGGGCGAATATTAGCAGAAAATTACAATACATTTGCAGGCCGGAGAGGACTGTGTCCTGGGCCCAGATTATTTTGTATTTGACACATGGGTGCTAGAGCATGCATGTCAAACTGGGGACCTTTTGGGCCAAAGTGCTGCGGAGATCAGCATTTGCCTTCATACCATGCTCGAAATTCAGTTCATGATGGCTTTGATACTTAGCCAATGAGCTGAATCAGATGTGTTTAATGAGGCATTGTGCTGAAATTTGCAGTGTTTTGGCCCATGAGGACTGGAACATGACGTGGCGCATGTGAGGTAGAGAGTAGCACTGTAACTGACATACATACAAACACCCTGAGTCAGATACAATAAAAAACACCTGTAAGAAAGGAGCTACGGACTAATCGTGGCACTGTTGTTTGTGTTACTCTGTTTGGTGTGTGCTGTAGTCTCCTCGGAGGACTCTGCAGCGCACCTTCTCAGATGAGAGTTTGTGTAGCGGACGGAGAGATTCCAGCTACGCCAGCACGCCACTGTTTGATGGACAGACTCCACCCGGTGACCTGCTCTTTACCTGCACGCTGCCCACCCGTCGCCATGGCAACAACCATGGAGCCCTTCTGCCCAGTAAGAAAGGTAGGAGTCACATGTGAAACATGACACTTATTCTCGGCTGTTATTTTTTGCTATCCGGTGTTGTCTAGAGGAGGATGGGTTCCCCTTTTGAGCCTTGGTTCCTCTCAAGGTTTCTTCTTCTTGCTCTGAGGGAGTTTTTCCTTGCCACTGTCGCCATTGGCGACACTGATGGAGGCTCAGACCCAGGTTTTTCTGTAAAGCTGCTTTGTGACCACACCTGTTGTAAAAAGCGTAATATAAATAAAATTTGACTTAACGACAAATATTATGGAAAGCTGTTAAGCTTGTAAGATAAGAGAACGTCTGCTGTTCTGTCACATTACAGACTGGTTTAAAGCTGAAACTGGTTACAGTGTCAAAGCACTAGCAACATAAATGCTGGCTAAATGTTAGGAAAGCTGGCAGATACAATGTAAGTAATGTCTTAATGTAAGTTATCACTTACTTTTACTGTTGGGAAAAAAATTCTTAAAACAGCTGTTGTTTCAGGCTGATTACAAATCTACTTACATTACTATTATTACCCTTGTGTAATTACATGAAAGAAAATAGGCTGTCACGACTACTAAGATACACTTGTGTAATTACATGAGGCAAAACTGAAGTTGATACACATGTAATTACATAAGGTGTTCTTCTGTAACAGTGACTAAATCATTAGTAGTTACATTGTTGCTGCATATGTTGTTCACATTTAACTACATGGATATTAGAGATACTTAATATAAAGTGGGGCCGAAAAATGCTGTTTGATGCAGTATATAAGCACTGTTCATGCACCATTCAGTCCATACAATCTGTAAATGGAAACTCACCTGCAAAAATGGCCCATTTGGACTTCAGTGTTTTTTGTGATGTCATAAAAATATGTTTACATATTTACACTGAAGATATAGGGAGTGCTTCAGTGTTGTTTTTTTTTTTTTTTGGAATGAAGTGCAATACAGTGCAGCCAATCAGAACAAAGCTCATTTACATATGTCAGTCTTAAAGGTACAGTACCAACAACAGCCTGTTTAGTTCTAAGGGATGAAGAGGGGCTGGAAAATAGTTTGCTGAAAAATCTAATTCACCCAAAATGTATTCAGTTAGCCAACACATGTTTGGTATCTAAAGCCAGTCAAGCCAGTATGACGTCAATTAGCACAGGGCAAACTGCACACCTAAATCATAAACTGTGTGGAGTTAAATAATCTTTTATAGCCTATATGGTTTCTCACACTTTATGACACACTTTTACTACTAAAACAGACAACCTCTTATACAGTGCAAGAAGCTACATAAGCTATTCAGAAAGATGACATTCGTAACGCTCTGCTATTCTGTCTGTGTGTCAGTGCCCTTGTCTGCGTCGGAGGTCTCTCTGACGGAGGTGAGGGATAAGGTGCCCCCCCTACGGAGACTGGACCCTGGCCTAATGCCCCTGCCGGACACTGCAGCCGGCCTGGAATGGTCTAGCCTGGTCAACGCTGCCAAAGCCTACGAGGGTGAGTGCCATAGTGTCGAGGAGAGATTTACCGTTTTTTTGTTTTGTTTGTTTGTTTTGATTTTTTTTTTCTTTGAGGTTTCTGCTCACCTCCTGAAACTCTAGCCATATTATTTAGTTATTAATATAAGGCTTTTGACCTGGTTACTGCTTTGTATTTTTGAATAAATACTATGGTTTGTAGTGAATTATGTAGTGAAATATGATGCATGTTACAAAAGCATGCTTGTCTGCTTTATTACCTGACACTAATGGAGAATGATTTGAGGAAACCACCGACTAAACATGCAAACAGAACACACACACACACAACACAACTTGATTTTGTACAAAGTCAAGAGTGGGGTCATACATATATCAGACAAGTATTATATATACGATACTGTGCAAAAGTTTCAGGCATGTGAGAGAATTTATCTGAGCAGTTTATTAGCTATTAGCTACACAAATAGTATTATTACAGTAAGTAGTCATGTGCATCACGTGTGTGTGTGTGTTTGTGTGTGTGTGTGTGTGTGTGTATATATATATATATATATATATATATATATATATATATATATATATATATATATATATATATATATAAAGCTGCTATCTCGTTTTGGTCCGTTTCTTTTGGGTTGTTTATCATGAAATTTACACACAATGTAAAAGGCAATAGGTGTTTTCAGATTGTCAAAAGCTGAAAAATGATAAAAATGGAGATACAAGGTTTTGTTCCAACAGCTGCGATATGTAAAGTACAAAGTATTTGCCTTCAAATGTACTTAAATATCAAAAGTAAAAGTACTAAAAGATTAATTATGGCTCTGATGTCCTGTTATCATTTTTATAACAAGACTCACTTCATTAACTCATTTTAGGTGAAAGTCCTCCAGTGTCTCTCTTGGTAAACCAGTCTTTTAATAGAACGTCATTAATTAGTGACGCTGACGTCTATTAAAATGATCATAAGCACAAAACACTGAAGGTAAACAGTTTCCATCAGGGAGAACCGAGTGGCTCTGAAATCACTTTTACAAACAAGCAAAGTTTCAGTTTCAGATTTATTTACAACTTAGTTCCAAGTTTAAGTTTAATAAAAACTGGCTTTAAACTCAGGATCACAAATGAGCTCCTTTACTATGTTGATCTGTAGGTCTCTGTTCATAAACATAAACCAGCCCAAACTAATTTACTATAAAATGAAATGGTGTTTGTATAAATTCAGTAAAAAGCCACATCAGTCACGACTGCATATGTGGACATATTTCTATATTGTGCTCTATTTACACAAAGTTAGGTTAGATCATCATTTATGTTGAACTGACTCTCCCAAAATTTTACGCTGCTGCGCTGATGTTGAACCGTGTGCTGCACTGGGTCGGTATGACCAACAGGTCAAAACAAGCTCTAAACAAAGTGACCGCTGTGCCCTGATTGGTGCTCTTGCTTTGCACTTCTTTCATTTTGACATGTTATGATTTTATACACACAGAAACCAAAAGGAATAACAGATTTCTAAAAATGTAGTGGAGGAAAAAATAAGATATTACTTTGAAATGGAGTGGAGTGAAAGTAAAAATTCTCCTAAAATGGAAAAACTTCAGTACAGACACACGAAAAACTACTTAGCATGCACATATATATAAATATATATACGTGCAGTAATGTCCCATAGATGCAGTAAGTGTTTAAATAAACACAAATCATGTAAATGATGTAATCATTTCCAAACCACTGCCCAAAGCATCCAGTATTCTTTGTAGTTATCTGACTCAAATAATACTTAAATATTAAATTCAGGAGTGCTATTGGCAGATCTGAGCAAAGCTGAGTGAATTATTTTTGTTTGCATTTATTCTTAATATAAATGTTGTGGGGGTTTTTTTCCAAAAAGACACGTTTTAATTCAATTTTTGTAGTTTGTTTTGATTTTAAACAAGTTGCACAGTATTGTACTTGTAGGAAACAATATCAAATAACATGTCCTCTATGTTTTACACATATTTATCTATACATTTGGTCCAAAGAAAAGCAAGTATCTCCAAAATAGTTTACAGGAGAAGGAAAAAAACACTTACAGTTTAATGTGAGGTTTTATTTTAAGTGATTTTGAAGCATTTCTATCATCGTGAAATTGTAACTCAGCATAAAGGACAGCTGGTGTGTTGAAAATATAAATATCTTGTTGACAAATAAAAATTGACAAAAATGGAGATACATGGTTTTCTTTGGACAGCAACGATATAATCTGCTTATTTATCATTTTCCTGTAAAGTTTGGCTCTAAAAATGTGAAAATGTACAAAGCACAAACATGCACACACAGACTCATCTTTGCTCTGTATTCCACAACCACAGAAGGGTGTTTTGGGCCCCAGCTGACCTCTGACCCTGAGCCTCAAGTCCAGACAGAGGCCTCGAGTTTAGGTACATGGCACCCATTTAGGCACCATTCTTAGGGATGACAGAACATGAGACATATTTTAGTAGTTTTGTCTTTTATTTAACCTGCGTTTATGTTTTGTGTGTGTGTTAACAGTACAAAGAGCTGTGTCTCTCTTTTCGCTGTCTGAGCCTCATGGAGGAGCTGAGCTGAGACCTGTTATAAGCCCAGTTCACTTCCACACTCCCCAAACACCTCGCACCACGCCCACCATCAGCAGGTAATCACAGACCTCTCAAACAGTCTTTATATCAGATGCTCAAATAAGGATTGGACCAGGATTGTAGTTCAGGGGCACTCTGGCCAAAAAGTGAAAAAATATAAGCTTCATATTTTGTAAACAGTCACTAGAATGAGATTTTCCTGGTGTAAAGATTACATTTCCTTCTGATGATGCATCTTGAAGGTGGGAAGATCTTTTGAAAAACTACAACTACTTGAGGGTGAGCTGTTCAACCCCCCTTTTATTAGATAGTACATCAGTGGCTACACTGGAAGTCAGGGTCTCTATTATTGGAGGGTCCCAATGGGTGTTTGACATATTTGTGTAATGCATGCTGGGAATTGTAGTGAAAGAACACTGATAGTCAAAGACAAAAAAAATGCAAAATTGTGAATTCTGTTAAAAGGAGAGATACAATGCTGTGCTGCAAAATACTACAAAACCGACAAATGACATATTAAACTCCACTTTTTGGACGGAGTGCCCCTTTAACCTCACACCTTTAACAGTAAATCTGATTATATCGCTTGTTGGGAATTGTTGTAAGAATATAGAGTGTTTTAAGTTCTATATTTGTGTGTGTGTGTGTGTGTGTGTGTGTGTGTGTTAGTGATGAGCTTCCAGGCGACTTGTCCGGTCGTCTGTATCATCTGGAGGTGATGCTGAAGCAGCTCAATAATGACCTGGAGAAGGTGAGCACTTACAGTCCTCCTCTCACTGGCTTAATAAGCTTTAGTCTCACTGCATTCACTTGTATACCAACTTTGCTACTTGACCCTAAAGATGGCCATTTTAACTATTTAATACACACACACATACACTCACCGACTACTTTATTAGGTATAATTGGTTCAATTGCTTGTTAACACAAATAGCTAATCAACCAATCACATGGCCACAACTCAATGCATTTAGGCATGTAGAGGTGGTCAAGGGAACTTGCTGAAGTGCAGACCGAGCATCAGAACGGGGAAGAAAGGGGATTTAAGTGACTTTGAACGTGGCATGGTTGTTGGTGCCAGACGGGCTGGTCTGAGTATTTCAGAAACTGCTGATCTACTGGGATTTTCACACACGACCATCTCTAGGGTTTACAGAGAACGGTCCAAAAAAGAGAAAATATCCAGTGAGCAGCAGTTGAGTGGACGAAAATGCCTTGTTGATGTGAGGTCAGAGGAGAATGGGCAGACTGGTTCCAGATGATAGAAAGGCAACAGTAACTCAAATAACCAACCAAAATCTCTGATGAATGTTTCCAACACCTTGGTGAAAGTATGACATGAAGAATTAAGGCAGTTCTGAAGGCAAAAGGGGGTCCAACCGTTTACTAGCAAGTACCTAATAAAGTGGCCGGTGAGTGTACATACAGTATCGCACAAAAGTGAGTACACCCCTCCCGTTTCTGCAAATATTTTATTGTATCTTTTCATGGGACAAACAACATTATAGAAATGAAACTTCGATATAATTTAAAGTAGTCAGTGTGCAGCTTGTGTAGCAGTGTAGATTTACTGTCCTCTTAAAATAATATATATACAGTGTATATATACATATATAATAGTTCTGCAAGATATTACACAGTTTCCTTCGTTGTTTTATTCCAAACGTGGCTTATTCAAGTGTAACTTCCTTCCTGCCCTGCCCTTCTCAGGAGAAGCAGGACAAGGTGGCTCTTTTGGCTGAGATGGCTCACCTGAGGGAGAACAATCAGCGCCTGCAGGAGGAGTCCCACTCCGCCAGCGAGCAGCTCCGCAAGTTCAGCCAGCTGCTCTCCTCCAACACAGACAGAAAGTGACCTCTATCCCTCTCTCACAACGAGGAGAGAAAGCTTGGTAACTCGGGGCGGGGCTTATGGAGGACGCCCGTGTTTTAATCCTGTGCCTGTCCCTTTGCTACTGTGGTATATTTTTGTACCAGCTGTTCAGAAAAAAACTGACCTTGATCTCTCCACTCTCCACGACCAAACCTGACTGAGCAGGGAGAGTGTAAGGAATAAAGGAGAAGGAAGGAAAGCAGCGAGAAGGACAAATTTGGGCTTGAGGTCTTTAACTGGACAAGGTAAAACAAAAAAGTGGACATTTTGATGATTTTTTTTTTTTGTTTAGTTTTTTTTTCTCCAAAATAACCATATGAAAAAAAGCCCTTGTTGACGGGAGCACCATGAACACATTCCCTACGGAGCTTTTTCCCCGCTGTTGCGTTAGCCTATTTTTGTAATGGACTCGTCTTAAAAACGCTCAGAGGACACCAAACTTGAGCCAGTCGAACTGAGAGACATTTGCATTCAGAGAGGCCTATTACTGTACATTCAGCTCTACAGCCAAAAAGAGTGAGAGATTTGGATTGGGTCCTGTCTTGAGACTACATTTCCCAGCATGCAGCACTATGGAGCATGCCAAGGGGGAAAAAAATAAAACACGGTACTGTAGTTTGAAAGTTAGGTACAATTCTTTTGGACTGACTCATAGATTATATATATATATATATATATATATAATATATATATATATATATATATATATATGCTGATATGCTGTTTTAAATATAAAAGATGACATTAGTCGGTGAAGGTACATGGAATACTCGAAGCTAAGGTTGTAATTTAATGTTCTTTTTTAACACATTGACTTCTCGTCACAAGAAACAGTCTGTCATCGTAATGTCCTGCAGATCCTACTTTGGCAGTGCTGCTGTCTACCTAATTGCTAAATCCTTAAATAACGTGCTGTAGTTAATGATTACGGACAGATTCTTCTTTCTGTCAGTACTTTGGACTGTTGTTCATACCAGTATCTCCATCTGTACCCATGTACATATTTCAGTGACCAGAACTCACGAGTATGTGTGATTTTAGACTCCTGCAGACAGAGTAAAACAACACTATTGCACAGAAATATCGTCATCCATCTCCACTCAAAGTGACGCCGCCACTACTGTCGAACAGTTTACTGTAAAAGACACGACCAATTATAGCAACTGCTCCTATAACTGTGATGCTGATCTCAAGTTTTTTGACTATTTGTGTGAATGTGTGTTAGCGTGAGTGTGTGTACGCATGTGCGCGGTCATTTTCTGGTACTGAAGTGACCAGGCCGCAGAACAGGAAATAGCATTTTCCCTCTCAGTATGTTTTGGCATAGCACTGTGTATAAACTCTGGCCCCGATGTTTCAATGTTTCTAACGCACCCTTGTTAAAAAAAACTAAAGCCACCATGTGGGACGTTTCATTACTATATTAGCTCAAGTGAAGTTTGGTAGATGATGAGTCAACATAAATATAGAGTTAAGCAGCAGAACTTGCCCAGAAATCACTGCAATTCCTTTAAAGCCAGAAAAATGATAACAAAGCTGTTTTCAAGTCAGAGCAATAAAATACTTTATATTTTAAAACTAGAACATTTGATTTGCTCCGTTTAAACGCAGCTTTATGTAGCTGACTACTTCATTTTTTTGTAACTATTAGGCCCGAAGCATACTTCAAGTAAGGACGTGAACACAGATTCTTCAAGCTATGCAAGACGGGGTTTCACGCGTAGTTGCGTTGAAAAATGTGTCACGACGCATTTCATAACTGCTGCATTCTGAGCGTTACAGCAGGGGGCGCTATAATGACAGCCAAGCCTGACCAAGCAGTCTTGTACCACCAGCATGCTTCTCAACTGCCATAGCAGACAAGCAGCCGAGTCTCACGCAAAGACGGCTTAGAAATATGATAAAATATGATTTTTAAAATATGATTAAAAATATCGCATTTCCAATCCAAGAGAAGAGGTAAAGCAGCTCACCCTTCTCTACTGTCCACATTTAGTTGTTGAGGCCGCTGGAATAACAGTAGATCCCTCTCTGAGCTGTACTCTATCTCGTCAGTACTGAGGGTTTAACCTCCACAGCAACTTAAGAGCATGTGGTGAGTTTGTACAGAAGGACCGAGCGTTTGCAGTGCGTTGATTGAACATTCGTGAAGCTATGAGTTTGTGTCGGGCCTTACTTTATCCTGCTAGCACGTTACTTGGCAAGCTACCCAGATAGCAAGAGTATATGGGTCCGCTGTCTTGATAGGGTCTACATCTACACACTGACTGTTTACCACTGCTGGTTCAACTGATTTTAAATGCACAGAGACTTTTATTTTGGAAAATGAACTAAGACTAACATTACAAACTGAGAGGGAAAAAAATGACTAGGCCTGAAAATGATTTCATAGAAAATGTTGCTGACACTGAGCTCGATTAAAATGATTTACCAAACTACTTTACTAAGTATAACTAAAGAAACATCGGTGGGCCGCCCAGAAAACACTGAGCAAAACGCCAGTGGGCCGCCAGCTTTGCCATCAGCAGCACACTATCCTCTTGCTATCAGGGTAGGAGCTACACAGCTAACAAAAGAAGGACAGTGGTCCCCCCCGCCATGGTTTTTATTCCAGTCCCTGCTCTGGCTAGTTAATAAAGATGTTGACAAGCCAGAGAAATAAAATACTTCAAATTTTTTAAGCTACAGAATTCAGTATACTACGTTTAAACCGTGCTGCTCCATTAGGACATGACTGCTGGTTTAGCTTTGTTACTTTATCCTGCTAATTGCTAGTTAGTCAGCTAAAAGCTACACAGCTAACTACCAAAAAGCAGGACAATACCCACGGTTTCCAAGCTAAACCCCAAAGCTTAAGTCAGACAAATCGGTTTTTCACTAATTATTTACAATGTTCTGCTCAGACATCTTTAAACACTACAAACTTTGCTTAGTTAGCTAATTAGCTCGCTGAGGCTAGCCTAGCCAAGTGGGCCTAGGCAAGTGGTGAGCCAGAACTGGTGAGGGCAAGTTAGAAACAGTGCTGAAACAGAGGGTGGCTGTTCTGTTAAATCTAGACACTGTATATCTGTATGCAACAACCGACACATTGACTCTAGCTCCCCCTCTTGTTGTGGGGGGGTTGCGTGCCATACAGAATCTATTTTTCTATTTACCTCTTGGTTTAGGTTTATCAGGTGACATGACTGTTGGCAGAAATGGCTGTTTTAGGGGAAAATAGGACAGACAGGAAGATCATCTACAGACTAGGTTATGAATAAAAAAGGCTTTAAAAAAATAATAATAATCCCCAGCACTAAGATTACAGTCAGCCACGGTGAGTCATGATATCTAGAGGCCTCTCCTTGTTTTTATTAAAGCAGCTGCAGTAACTTAATATGCTAACTGGCCACTTCATTAGACACCCCTGCCTTGGAGCTCCACCAGCGCTCCTTCTGGAGATCTGAGATTGGTATGGATTACTACTGGATTACTATTTAGAGTGGTAGTATACGGTTTTGGACGTGCATATATGTGGTGTTTCTGATGAAATGGCCAGTGTAGCTACAAAATAGTTGTTTTTAATGAACTGGCAACTCGGTATAGGTTTGATGCAATCTAATGCTTTTGCAGTTGTGTCGGCCTTAACACCAGTCAGAGAGCGAAGTGAGCGGTCCATATCAACCCTGACTGTCCCTTTAATCTGGTCTAACTGGAAAACATTCATCTCTCAGGACCCACAGTGAGCCCTCTCAACTATTTATTCTATTTATTTATCCGTTGGCCAGAGGACGGCATACGTTTTGTGTACTCAGAGTAATTTTGCTAAGCTATGAGATGATGTCCTCCTAGTTAACATGGTAGGGCCATTAGCTTTTATACTGGAGAGGAAAGGTAACCAATGATTTAAAAAAAGAAAACAACATGCCTTTTTGTTCATACTTGTAGTTTTCCTTAACACAGGGTTCAACGGCAACTGAGTATGCTTGTGTCTGTCATATAGTTTCCACCACATATTAAAAATATAGAACAATAAAGGTTCCTAAATGGTTGCATGTGCAATTCTGCGGAAAACATATATCTCGCTGTTGTCGGAAGAAAACCTCATATCTCCTAAAGAGTCATTTTAAAGGAGAAGGAAAAAACCTACTTTACTTTTAATGTAAGTCAATGGAACCAGACATTTTTACAAGTAATTTTGGGCCTTTTCTTTTGGTCCCTTCATCATGAAATTAACACACAATATAAAGAGCAACAGGCGTTTTCAAATTATGTCAAAAACTGAAAAACAGCAAATATCTAGATACAAGGTTTTGTTCCTACAGCAGCGATATACAGTGTGTGTGTGTGTGTGTGTGTGTGTGTGTGTGTGTGTGTGTGTGTGTGTGTGTGTGTGTGTGTATATATATATATATATATATATATATATATATATAAAATCTTTACGTTAAAGGAGTGTTCATTAAACTTATCTCATTTACAATTATAATTCTCTAAAGAGCCATCCGCTAAAAAGTTTATTTGGGGGAAACGGTTCTTTCTTGAATCTTTTATTTATTACTTTTATTATTGTTGTTATTATTCTATATATAGTGTACATATACAAAACGTTGCAAAAGTAACAGATCACCCTTCATTTTTAATTTCAAGTCAAAATGTCCATTAAATACAAGTTAATAATTTGTCAGAATTAGGGGAAAAAGAAGAAAACCTATTTAGCAGCACATTTGACAGAGGCCTCAATAACTAAATATAATATATTATATAGCTTCCATTCTTTTCTGGAGACTCACTTTTAGTTCGTCAAAGAAATCTGCAGCCACGCCTCCAAAGTTCAGTCTTAGAAGTTGGTTGTATTTTCTGCTTGTCATGATTTGTTCTGTGAACATCAGCAGCTCTTTTTGCAGATGGTTGTTAGGGGTCTCATTTTCTCTGTTGTTTCTAATCATGTTACTTGGTCTCCTTTGATGTTCCCGTTCCTTATGTCTCTTGAAATGTTTCTTGAAAAATGACTTGTGCTTAATAGCTATTTTTACTGGAAATTAAATAAATGAAGGGTGGTCTCTTTGCACAGTACTGTGTATGTATATGTGCATATATATATATATATATATATATATATATATATGTATATGTGTGCATATGTGTGTGTGTACACACGCGCACACACACATCTCCTGGTCAGCCTACTTCTTCCTCTCTAAACGCCATCATCTGTTCCTCAATATGAACTATGCCTACAATATGTGCATCATGTCACTTAAACTAGAGCCTACACACACACACACACACACTAGCAGCCTCGTTTAAAGCTTTGTGTGCTTCTGTGGTAATATATGAATATATGCACCATCAGCTGTCTTAATTATTTTTAGTCTGTTAGAGGGGTGGAGGTGTCTTTAAACGATTACGTTTGATCTTATTTTATCTCTGAATCTACATGAGTGATAATACATGTGAATATGTGGTGCACATGAATAAATCATAAAACTATAGTCCCACTGTAAAACTTGCTGTGTTTTATGTGTAAAAGTTTGATTATTTATTTTTCTTTTTTGGACAAAAAAAACGTTCAGTGAAAAAGTACGTTTTAAAATTTGATTTGATCTTTTTCTGTCGTTATTACGTCAGCTGTATGATTTTGGCTTATTTGTACAAAGCTGATTTTATTATTTTTTACTTTTTTTAAATGGTTATTATTGCTTTGTGCATGAAGCAGTGGTTCCAATGCATCATAAAATCTGACAACTGATCAATCTTTCAGTTTCTCATGAGACCCTTATATCAATGAGTGTACATTTAATAAGTGTAAATTATGTTTTCATTATTTTATAAAAAAAATATATTAAAATATTTCAGGATAACTTATTTTGCTGTGTGTGGGTGTGTGTGTAATGACTATAACGGGGATGATGTATTTGTCCTCGGATCCTTAGAGAACTGGGAGATGCACTGTATGGCTTAAAGTATGTGGACACCTGACCATCACACCTATATGAGCTTGTTGGACATCCCATTACAAAACCATGGGCATTAATATGGAGTTGGTCCCCTTTTTGCAGATGGAACAGCTTCCACTCTTCTGGGAAGCTTTCTACAAAATTTTGTCTGTTTAAATTTTTGTCCATTCATTTAGAAGAGTATTTTTGGGGTCAGATGTTGGACAAGAAGGCCCGGCTTGTAATCAGCATTCTAGTTCACTGAGGTTGAGGTTAGGGCTCTGTGCAGGTCACTGGAGTTTCTCCACACTAAACTCATCAAACCATGTCTTTATGGAGCTTGCTTAGTGCCTGGGGATGTGACCAGTGAGCGTATAAAAAAATTAAACTCTATATTTAATTGAAAATGCTTCAAAGACGACACATCAAATGTTGAAACTGAGAAAATTTTTTTTTTTTTTTTAAATATATGGCCATTTTGAATTTGATGCCAGCAGTACGTTCCAAAAAAGTTGGGACGGGGGCAATAATAGGCTGGAAAACTTGTGTAAAAAAAAAAAAACCTGGTGGTTACTTGGCAACAGGTCAGTAACCAAAGAGGTCATCTCAGAGAGTCTTTCAGAAGTAAAGATGAGAAGGGGTTCACCACTCTGCGAAAGACTGCATGATCAAATAGTGCAACAATTCAATAATAACGTTTCTCAACATAAAATAGCAAAGAACTTTGGCTTTTCATCATCTACGGTACATAATATCATCAAAAGATTCAGAGAATCTGGAGAAATCTCTGTATGTAAGGGACAAGACCAAAAACCAGTATTAACTAGCTGTGATCTTTGGGCCCTCAGAAGGCAAAACAGACATGGTTATGTATTGGAAATCACTGCATGGGCTCAGAAACACTTCTGAAAAACACTGTCTGTGAAAACGGTTTGTCGTTCCATCCCCAAATATTAATTAAAACTCTTAAATGTAAAGACAAAAGCATATATCAACAGGATCCAGGAATGCTGCCACCTTCTCTGGGCCTGAGCTCATTTAAATGGACTGAGGGGAAGTAGAAAAGTGTCCTGTGGTCCAACAAATCAGTATTCTCTGGTGATTTTAATCATGTTACACTGGACTTAATGCTCACATCTTTTTATGTGTGTATGTAGACTGCCCCACTAGGAAGAACAGGACAATTGATCTCCTTTCGCCAATGTGAAGGATGCATACATTGCCAAACTCCTGCCCCCTCTGGGAAAATCTGACCACAACCTGGTCTACCTGCAGCCTCAGTACAAACCCTGTGTCCGGAGACAGCCTGTAACCACACGCTGCTTCAGGAAATGAAGCCGAAGTGGCTCTCAGGGATTATTTTGAGTCCACGGAATGAAGTGTACCGCAGGAGCCATACGGGGAGGACATTTAGGGGCTTACACACTGCATGACGGACTACATGAACTTTTGCATGGACGTTGTTGTTCCAGTGAAAAAACTGTACGCTGCTTTGCTAACAACAAGCCTGAGGTGTTGAAAAACTCCAGCAGCACTGCTGTGTCTGATCCACTCAGACCAGCGCAACACACACTAACACACCACCACCATGTCAGTGTTACTGCAGTGCTGAGAATGATCCACCACTCAAATAATACCTGCTCTGTGAGGGTCCATGGGGGTCCTGACCACTGAAGAACAGGGTAAAAGGGAGCTAACAAAGCATCAGAGAAACAGATGGACTACAGTCTGTAATTGTGGTTGGTGTAGTGTAGTAGGCAACACCTCTGGCTTCTACACTGTAGACTGGGGTTCAATCCCCTGCTTGAACAAGCCCCCTACACTATACCAATAAAAGTCCTTGGGCAAGACTCCCAACACTACCTTGCCCCCCCCCCAAGTAAAATGATCAAACCGTAAGTCACTCTGGATAAGAGCATCAGCCAAATGCCGTAAATGTAATTGTAGAATTACAAAGTGCACCTATATAGTGAGTGGAGCCGATAAAGTGGACAAGGAGGGTAGAAATATATATTCCTTTGAGTGTTGTAAAGAATATGGTTATACACTCACTGACCACTTTATTAGGTACAATTGCTGTTATGTTCAATTGCTTGTTAACACAAATAGCTAATCAGCCAATCACACAGCTGCAACTCAGTGCATTTAGGCATGTAGAGTCAAGGGAACTTGCTGAAGTGCAGACCGAGCATCAGAATGGGGAAGAAAGGTGATATAAGTGACTTTGAATGTGACGTGGTTGTTGGTGCCAGACGGGCTGGTCTGGGTAGAGAAAATATCCAGTGAGCGGCAGTTGTGTGGATGGAAAGGCCTTGTTGATGTGAGAGGTCAGAGGAGAATGGGCAGACTGGTTTGAGATGACAGAAAGGCAACAGTAACTCAAACCAACCAAAATCTCTGAGGAATGTTTCCAACACCTTGGTGAAAATGTGCCACGAAGAATTAAGGCAGTTCTGAAGGCAAAAGGGGGTCCAACCTTTTACTAGCAAGCTGTAATAAAGTGGCAGGTGAATGTATGATGCTGTCGGCCCATAAACAAAACAGGCTTCTCTTCTCCTTTAAGAGAGGCTGTAAATCAGTCACGTGGGACTCAACGCGGAAATGCAGCGCTACAAATGGAGCTGGGAGAGAGAGACAGGAATATAAAATTGGAGATATAAAGGATATATAAATCTATATATACCCAGTATCAGTATGAAGTGGAAGAGGAGAGAGTGCGTACACAGAACTGAGCTTTAAAACTACAAGCGGTCTTATTTTAAATCGTTAAAAAGAAGAGTGGAGTGTCGCTGCTATGTGGGCAGTGGTGTTCCGGGCTCGGTGCGTCTGTTTAGGGCGTTTTACTGCACAGCAGCACCGAGTAGACCCAGTATCATCAGCACCGAGTAGACCCAGTATCATCTACACCGAGTAGACCCAGTATCATCAGCACCGAGTAGACCCAGTATCATCTGCACTGAGTAGACCCAGTATCATCTACACCGAGTAGACCCAGTATCATCAGCACCGAGTAGACCCAGTATCATCTGCACTGAGTAGACCCAGTATCAGCGGTACTTACTGTCATTCAGCTTTGTTTACATTGCCTGTTTATAGGCGGAACAGATTCAACCAACCGTGATCCAGAATTTGTGAGGCGCATGTTGGTACCACTACTAACGTCACTGCTGCTACTGATGACATTCAACAGTTCGAGTTTCTAAAGTGTTGGTTTTAAGCACTGAATCCGTTTTTCTCCAATGATGTCCCGTCGTCTGCGCCATGGTCCATTCAGAGAGAGCTTATTTGGTTCCTTTCGCTAGAGAACCTCGATTCGTCTGTTCATTCAGAGATCATTTTACTTGCACTTAGCTTGTATGTTAGCTAAGTTGGTAAGTTAGCGAGGGATCGTTTAATTATCCACAATGAAAACAGGAATAATAGTAAAAACATCTGATACTCCGAGGCATCATCAGCTGCCGACTGGCTCACTGACGCGAATTTATATATATAAAAGAATGTTTTTTTCCCACTTTTGGACTCATATTCTAATTCCACAGTGGCTGTGATCCTAAAAAGAAACAAGTAAAATAGCATTAACTGAAATGAAAACATAAAAAATACGGTTAGAATTGCCTTAAAGGGTCGAAATCTCTCAAGAGAAGTTACCTTAGCTTAGCACCGTTAGCTGCCAGTAGCCGTTACCACTGGCGACGAACGAATAGGTTCTGTTCAACGGATCGTGGGAACCGATTCACAAGTCTAACTGAGTCGAACTGATTGTTTTAGCATATACGTAACGTTTCTCATAATTATGAAATAATAAAGAACAATGTCACATTATAATGTATTAAGAACAACGTTGTCGAACATTTTCTCTAATGCATCTTTAATTAATTGTTTGACACTAAACGGACAGTTCATCAAAGGAATCGGTTCGGCCAATTGAATCGAACTTTACATGGTTGGATATATCTGACGTGTCCTCTGCTCGCTCTTCCGCTGCGCCCCCTGCTGGCTGTCCGCAGTGCACCTCCACACTCCTTTCTGAACGGCTGCTTCGGGTCTGAATATGTCGAAAAGCAGCCGAAGGCACAGATCCGTTCCGAGCAATGGAGTGTCCGGTTGTCCGGTCAGAACCGGCTCCCGTCGCGCGCTGTTCTGGTGCCTGTGCTGCGCGCTGTCGGTGGCGCTGATGCTCGGACTCTACCTGTCCACCGAGACAAACACCAACAGCCCAAAACAAACCACAGATCTGCTGAAGGACAAGGTAAGACCCTGTGTGTGTGCTGGTGCTTGTAGTCTCGCCACCAGGGCGTGTTATGTACAGTAGCTTAAAACCATATAGTTAATATACTGTTACTTTAAAGGGGAATTCCACCCATTTTTCTGAATTTCTGCATAGTGAAGTGGGTAAGACGTAAAGGAAGTCATTCAGAGTAAGTTTGGTGTGAAATTCTTGATTAGAGAGAAACTTACAAAGACAGAGTTGTTTATAATGTTGGTGGTAGGAACCAGACAGCTGAAGCATTTGAATTGAATGAATTGACAACCAGTTGTCACTGTGAAATTAGACCTCATGCACACTAGGTAATAAACACACTAGGGGGTAGTGAGCACACTTGCCCGGAGCAGTGGGCAGCCCTATCCACGGCACCCAGGGAGCAGTTGGGGGTTAGGTGCCTTGTTCAAGGGCACTTCAGTCATGGACTCTCAGCCAAGGGGATCGAACCGGCAAGCCCATGACTGCCTCTGAAGGGTTTAATAGCTCAAAAAGCAGCCTGTAGTACAAATAGTTACAAATGTTGCCTTGTCTGAGACTGTATAGAAATCTGAGTCATGAAGTTTCTCTATTGTGAAGTAAATCACATCAAACCACTCTGAATGACTTTAACTATCAACGACTGAATGATGTAGAAATTTTGAAAAACTGGTGGCATTGCCCATTAATGGCATGTTGAGTCAAGCAGAAGTAAAAGTACATTCCAAGCCATCTTGAGTAGAAGTATGATGTCCAGAAACATCTCAGGTACCAAGTTCCCCATAGAACTGTAGCAGAACATTTTAGCATCTGTCAGGTTAGGAACATAAGCTTCTACACTGTTAAAGGTGGTTCTTCAATTTAGTAAGGTGAACAATAAGTTCTATATAGAATCATTCCATGCTTAAGTGGGCCGATGCATGGTGAAATGGTTTTTTAGTTTCATGGAAAATGTGTTGTATATAGTTCTCTATAGCACTAACATGGGTTCTGCTGTTATGACGTGAATCCATCCACAGGATCCTTTTGGAACAGCAATTGGAGCTGAACCGAAAGAACAGAATGAAATTAAATGTAGTTGAATGTTATAGCTGAGGTTTGAGGGGAGGACATGCCTGAAACCCCTTTTTCTTCCAGGGTAACACCCTATAAATTCACATCCTCACCTCCCGTTCCCATGACGAAGGGTTCACACAGGCAGAAGCTGCCCAGAGCTCCAGCCCAGCTTCTCAGAGTTCTCCTCCCTCAGTCAGTCTTCCCTCATACTACCACCACCATGTTGAGTCAAGTCAGCTTTATTGTCAATACTACAATATGTACAAGACATATTGCGTACTGAAATTGCGTTACTCTTGACTACGTGGTGTAACAATAACATTAAGTAGACGGTTAACAGGTAAAGTGTGAAATTAAATAGACACAAAAAACTAGACACTAATCATAAAACTAAACATTAATTGTTGAAAAATAGTAATAAAAAATAATATAAATATAAGAAGGTCCTGAAATGAACACTACAGTGACATAAGGCACATACAGATTGAGGTCTGTGGGTAGCAGTAGTGCAGTTAGACTGAGCTTATGGAGCAGTTAAAGTGATGAGTGTGCCGGCATGATCTGCACTCACAAAACACAAAAAGAGATTTAGGACCTCAGTGTGAAGGACTGAAATGCAACTGAGGAAAAAGTGCATTGCTTACCTCACAAATACATGAGCAGAATTTAAATTATTTGCATTTGGAAATATCCCGAAAAAGAATAAATCCATTAAAATAGTTTTATAGTGAAACTCTACTGATTTTTTTTTAAAACTACTGCATAATTCATTCGTTATGACAGAATCACTCGGAGTGGTATGAACGCTGTGCTGTAGTGCAGGGGTGTACTGCAGTCTGGGAGGCCCAGTGTCCAGCAGTTTGGTGGCTTTCCTTCTCAAACACACCTGACTCAGCTCATCTGTTAATCTCCAGGATTGGTGTGTTTTTCTAGGGCAACTACAAAACTGTGCTGGACTCTGGACCTCCAGGACCGGAGCTGCGCACCCCTGTTCTAGAGAAACTTGCCAAGCCATGTAAAGCATTTAATGCACATATACATATAAAAGCTCAGGCGACACGTGTAGGTTCACCAGTCATTTTGGCTCGTAAATAAAATGGCTATATTTGTGTTGTAGACATTGTGACTGGTTCCTATCAACACCACTGTAAAGAAATCTGAGTCTGTAAGTCTCTTTCCAGTGAACGGTTTCACATCAAACCACTCTCTGAATGAGTTTCTTCATATCTCGACGACTGAATTCTGCAGAAATTTAGAAAAATGGGTGGAATACCCCTTTAAAGACTACATTGTGTGTGCATTTAAATCATCCATATAAAATAGCCAAGACTTGTTAACTGAAAGCTAAAAGAAGATAATTGCTCATTTGAACAACTCTGCTCTCTCTCTCTCTCTCTCTCTCTCTCTCTCTCTCTCTCTCTCTCTCTCTCTCTCTCTCTCTCTCTCTCTCTCTCTCTCTCTCTCTCTCTCTCTCGCTCTCTCTCCCTCTCTCTTTCTTGTGCAGTTTTCCCACAAGCCCAGGAAATGCTCTCTGGCGCAGGTACGTAAGCTCGCTGCTCGGGTGGATGGATCTCGTCTGTGGGAGACTTGTCTGAGGCCCATGTTGATAGAGAGAGTACCCGGCACTGCGGGCAGCCAAACCGTACGACAGGTAAGACCCAGATATACTGAGTAATAGACATAGTACATGTTACTGCACCTTCAAATGCAGACCAGCATACCATGAAATAGCACTGCTCACCGAATTGGCATTTACAGCCATTCTAGTTAAGTCTAGTAGTGGGCTAAATTGCAATGTCAGTGGTGTTTCACCATTTAAAAATCCTGATTAGACCAGACTTAGACCTAATCTGGCTCTGGGGAACCAACCTAATAGTGTTTTTCTTGAATCGTTTTTGAATCACTTTGCAGCAATTGAATTATTCTTATTATAGCAATTGAATTTCACTTATAAAAGTAGTTCTTACATACATCTTCTGTTACACTCTCAGAAATAAAGGTACAAAACTGTCACTGGGGCAGGACCCCTCTTATCACTGGAGTGGTACCCTCGAGGGTACATCTCCGTACCTTTAGTCAGGGAACATAACTGAACCATAATCCACTGAAATTATATTTTCAGCTGTACTGACTCCACACACCCCGTCTCGCCTCCAGGCTTTTTATTTTATTGTTCTGTTTAAAACATTTGGACAAACTCATTTAAGGTATGGAATGGGACCTTAAAACCACTGTCGTACCTTTGAGGGAGCATTTACATTGATTGTACCTTGATGAACGAAAAATGCACATGGGCAGAACCTTTATTTCTAACAGTGTATGATCTATATTTTCCGCAATAGTCTCATACAGGAAAAAAAACATGTACATTTAAATTAACCTTGAGTAACGCTTTAACTGAATTCATCAGTTTAAAATGTTCCTCTTAAATCTGCACTATATGAGATTTAGTTTTTGTTAAAATTGAAAAAAACAGACATGGTGTGCATGCACATCCTCGGAAGACACATTCTTCAAGTTTTGACTGAGCTCTGAATGCTCCTTTGGTACATTTGCAATTATCAGATTCATCTGCCTGGGGAAGGAGTCCAAAGCACAACTCACATTGCATGCAATTACACACTTCTACCAGAGAGGTCTCCAAATCCCTAATTCTTGCATAGTGTAGCTTTAAAATCTAAGAAACAAAAGATCTAAAAGAAAATAAGGACATAATTGTCCAAAGTCATTAGTCTCTCTCGCTCTCTCGCTTTCTCCCTGGTTGGGTAGGATGGTCCTCCCTCTCGCCTCTCTTTTTTCAGCATGATGCTAGCCAATGCAGGCATCTGTGAACTGATGTAACGGAATTGGCAGTTAGTGTTCTCCTCAAAGTGTGTCTAACTCCAGTGACTTTATATTAGTAGCAGTTTGAAAAGATGCCTAATATGACTCCCGAAGCTCATGCTAGCCTTCAGTCTCTCCCCTTGTTAGCATCAGGTGCACATGGGTGGAATTGGCGATGACTAACTGTGATCCTTTATCTCATGTGTTCAGCATATCTTGTCCCAGCTGAGGTCGCTCTCTGCAGGCTGGTTAGTAGAAGAAGACTCATTCCATTCTTCCACGCCCAAAGGTTCAGTGACTTTCAGCAACGTACTGGCAGTGCTGGATCCATTTGCCCCGCGCAGGCTGCTGCTTGCCTGCCACCATGACTCCAAAATATTCCCCCGAGACCCCAAACACCCGCAGGATGTGTTTATTGGGGCCAGTGACTCAGCTGTGCCCTGCGCCATGCTGCTGGAGCTGGCCACTGCACTGGACACCGAGCTGAAAGCTCTGAAACAGCAGGTAGGCCTCAAATATCAAAAGGAGTATAATAAGCATTATTTTTGCTGGGTCAGCTTTACTGGAGGAGGTTGTGTGTGGGATACTGTGTAATTACCCCAAATTCCCACAGATGCCTATTGAATACTGTGTAATTACCCCAGATTCTCACAGATAGCCCTGACTGAAAGGACACAGTCTGGAGGTGCATGTCAGCATTAGGCCAAAAGTGCTACTGATTTTTCTATATCAATAATAAGAAGTATACCTTGTCTTTGATATACATACATACAATATGTATATCATATTATGTATATCATGTAACATATACGCACACCAAGCACTTCATTAGGGACACTGTGGTTGGCATAGTGTAGTGGGTAACACCTCTATAACCTCCAGCGCATGCTGTAGACTGGGGTTCAATCCCCACTTGGGTAAACGCCCTACACTATACCAATAAGAGTCCTAGGCAAGACTCCTAACACTAACTTCTCCTTCCTGTGTAAAATGATCAAATTGTAAGTCGCTCTGGATAAAAGCGTCTGCTAAATGCTGTAAATAAATGTAAATGTACTATAATAATACTAGGTAGGGCCTCCCTTTGCTCTCATGTGAATGTGTTCTGTTGGATTCAGATCCAGTGACTGGGAAGGCCACTGAAACCAGTTTGAGATTACTTTGCTTTGTGATGTGGTGCATTATCATGCTGGAAGTAGCCATCAGAAGATGGTAAATTGTGGCCATGAGGGGATGCACATTGTCAGTAACAATACTCAATTAGGCTGTGGCATTCAAGCGGTTGATTGGTGTTAATGGCGTAAAGTGTGCCAATAAACTATTCCCCACATCATTACACCACCTCCATCAGCCTGGACTGTTGACACGAGGCAGGTGAGGTCCATGGGTTCATGGACTCAGTCTACTACTGAGGCAGCTCCAGCTTCAGACATCTACAGGTCATTACATTGCACTGTTATAACTGTAGGACTGTAAGGGCTGCACACTGCAGATTCATACTGGATTAAAATCAATCTCAAAAAATGATTCCCAGTTTGACCATTTTTAGGTTCTTGTTTCTGTTTGAATGTCATACAATAGTATCTGTACCTGCTAAGATGAGACATGTTGAAATGGAAGGAGGGAACGGAGAGTGTGAAATGGAGGAAGACATGGACTCTGTTGGCTGTGTGCCCCTCACTGCAGATCCAAGCATAATTTGCTGACTCAAACATTGTGTGTGTGCGTGTGTGTGTGTGTGTGTGTGTCTCTGTGTGCGTGTGTGTGTGTGTCTGTGTGTGCGTGCGTGCGTGTGTGTGTGTGCGTGCGTGTTTTCACACATCCTCTACAGTGAATTTAAGTACAACATTTTTAGTTTAACATGGGAAAAACACATAAAATATAAACGTTGCCAAACCAATTGAAATGAAGGGGTTGAGGATTGGGACAGACTCCTCCCAATAGGAAGTGCACTGTAAATGATGATTTTATATATATATTTAGCTTATTATTATCTTAATCATTTCCTTGGGTTTGCATTGATTATAACATAATCATTGTAAGTATCTAAGTTCTGAGTTAATAGTTTTGGGTTGGTTTTTTTTTTTTGTTTAGTTTACTACTTTAGTAGAATGGTCCATACTCCAAATGCAAATCTAAAGTATCGTGTACATTCGCAGTATTTTAAAGGATTGTGCAACTGATGACAGAGAACAGGCAATGGAAGGGTCCTTATTCAGGGGGATTATGGCCTGATATATACAGTGTACACATACAGTATTGCTGTCCAAAGAAAAACGAGCATCTTCAAAATATTAACTTTACAGGAGAGAGCCAAAATTTTAATGTAAGTCAATGTAAAGAGATTTTTTTCCAAGTAATTTTTTAACATTTCTATTGGTCCATTCATCATGAAATTTTCACGCAACATAGTGTGTGATGGTGTGTTGAAATAGTAGAAAATTAAAAAATTTGTTATGTTTTTCAGTTTTTGCCATAATTTGAAAATATCTGTTCCCCTTTACATTGTATGTAAATTTCATGATGATAAAATGGACTAAAAGAAACGATTCAAAATGACTTGGAAATAATTCTGGTTCCATTGACTTACATTGACTCTCTCTCTCTCTCTCTCTCTGCATGCAGAAGTCAGTGGTGACACTGCAGCTTGTGTTTTTTGATGGGGAGGAGGCATTTGAGGAGTGGACAGAAACCGACTCTCTCTACGGCTCTCGTCATTTGGCTGAGCTGATGGCCCACACCCCGCATCCTCCGAGCTCTACGCACACAACTCTGCTGCATGCACTGGTGACCACCCTTCATTTATTCAGTTTACAGTCAAAACATCATTAAGTACAATTTATTCTTTTTCCAGGAGATGTTTCTGAGGAGATATAGGACAGTTCACCTGTATAAGGAAGGAGAAAGTCAAAGGAAAATAAGTGGAAAACAGGAGTTTGAGAAACTGGGGTTTCAAAAACAAAATGGTTTAAAAGCTGCAGAGAAAATGGGGCTCCTAACAACCACCTGGAAGACCTTCTAGACACCAAAACTGACCCCATCAGCTAAATAGCACTTCATCTTTGACAGAGAGAGGAGAAAATCAAGCTACTTCAGATCTGAAAACATTCACAGGTGTTTCTGTACATCCTTCCACTGTGAGAAGACAACTATGGGTCTGAAAGGATGTGTAGCTGATCAAGAAGAACCTCACTGAGAAAAGGAGACGGACACATCAAACAAAGAAGCTGACCAATGGTCTGACAACCCCAGAGTCAACCCCCTAAATACCAAAAATGTCAGATTTTGTGATTGTACTTGTTCTTAAAGGCCATTTTGACAAAATATTTTAATAAAGGAAAGGTGGTCTGTTTTGCACTATACTGTACTTACAGGAAAACTTCTAAAGACACTCTCTTTCTCATGTGTCTCATAGGATCTGTTTGTTTTGCTGGATTTACTTGGCGGTCCGGAGCCGCTGATCGTCAGTCATTTTGATAACACTGCTCGATGGTTTGACCGTCTTATTGCTGCAGGTTAGCACTCTTGTCTTGCTTTTTCCTCAAGCTGAAGCACAGATTGTGTAGTCTAATGCAGGAAAGTCTGCAGTGCTGTGGCCCCGCATGACGGGAAACTAACAGCCCTGTTGTAGTTCACTGTTCTAGTGCATTTTTAATGACCTTTATCTCTGTGTTTCCTGCTGTCTCAGAGTCAAGACTGCACCGTCAGGGTCTCTTGTCATCCCACCCCTCAGAACAGAGCTACTTCAGAAAAGACTTTTACCTTGGACCAGTTCAGGATGACCACATCCCCTTCTTACATCGAGGTAAACCACAACTAACACACATACACAGATGTATGTACTCTGATACTTAGTGAAATAGATATTAATAAAGTTTGTTTTGACTTCAACTCCAGTGATACTGTTACAAAACGGCCTTACCGTTATCTCCATGGTAATAATGCTAACCTTACCATATCAGCAATCACTTAAGGGGAAAAAGAATAGTTTTTTCAGATCTTTCTGGAAAAAAAATCTATAATAAATTTATGTAAAGCAAAAGTAATCTTCACATGTGCCACTGAATGATTGTTAAATTGTAGAATTATTTAATCTCAAATTAAATAAAGTATGTACCTGATGTAACGGATATACTATTAAGTTTAGGTGTTAAATTAGTTTGCTTCTAGCCAAGAAGAAGATCCTCTGTTTTCTCTGTGCTGAGTAGGAGAAAGTTACTCAACATCCAGTCTTTTGTCTTTTTCACAGTCCTCAGTCTTATCAAGTTGAAGTTGATCATCTGGTTTAGTTGGTTTATTATCTTATAACCTATTATGTTACAAGAATAACAATGGAAACGGATGCTGTGTTTACTGATAATGATACCCAGTGGTGGCATATATAATGTGAATAAAAGAGCTCCTAAAACAGAGCCTTGTGGAACACCATACTTTACATTTACAAACTGGTAGCAGTCATTCAGGTAAGATCTGAAACAGGAAAGAGCTATACAAGGTTTTCTAGTCTATCTGGTAAGATAGAGTGGTTTGTCGTATCAAATTCCACACTAAGAATAGCAAAGATACATTTCCTTGGTCAGAGAATAATAAGAGATTGTTTACAATTTTCTGTGTGTGGATGCCCTACTATGAACATTCAGACTATAGACTAGTGGGGAGATAAAACTCAATACAATATAACTCAGTATTTTGGGTATAAAAGATAGTATTAATACACAGAGGAACAAGTAACAAAATGTTATTTTTTAGTTACAAGGAATGCACTGAATTTTGTATATCACACTACATCACTTACTTACTTATCAAGTTGAAGTTGATCATCTGGTTTAGTTGGTTTATTATCTTATAACCTATTATGTTACAAGAATAACAATGGAAACGGATGCTGTGTTTGCTGATAATGATACCCAGTGGTGGCATATATAATGTGAATAAAAGAGCTCCTAAAACAGAGCCTTGTGGAACACCATACTTTACATTTACAAACTGGTAGCAGTCATTCAGGTAAGATCTGAAACAGGAAAGAGCTATACAAGGTTTTCTAGTCTATCTGGTAAGATAGAGTGGTTTGTCGTATCAAATTCCACACTAAGAATAGCAAAGATACATTTCCTTGGTCAGAGAATAATAAGAGATTGTTTACAATTTTCTGTGTGTGGATGCCCTACTATGAACATTCAGACTATAGACTAGTGGGGAGATAAAACTCAATACAATATAACTCAGTATTTTGGGTATAAAAGATAGTATTAATACACAGAGGAACAAGTAACAAAATGTTATTTTTTAGTTACAAGGAATGCACTGAATTTTGTATATCACACTACATCATACTGCAACAGTATGATTCACACGCGTGTGAATAACGCAGTAGTATCATTTCGTGTCTGAATCATTGTACAAAAATAATTTTGTATTTTGGGGGCTGCAGAGATTCCCATCCCTATTATTAAGCACCCTAATTTCTGGCGTAGATCTGGACATGTATTCCTAAAGCTTCTCAAAGTGGAAGGTCTGTAAGGTCATTGAAAATAGGAGATGAATCTCATCCTAAACCAGCAGTCCTACTGTGATAACCCTCATGAATGTGGGCCTAAATGTGTCCCTGCAGGTGTTCCGGTGCTCCATGTGATCCCCACACCGTTCCCCTCATTCTGGCACACAATGCAGGACACAGAGAAGAACATGCACCGGCCCACAGTGGAGAACCTCACTAAAATCCTGGCTGTCTTCCTGGCTGAGTATCTGCACCTCTGAGTGGACTCCTGCTACCCCTCAGATTCTGCTCTTAAACATGCATTCATAATCCACAGGAGTGCGGCACCCTGACACTTACTATACAGCATTTATTTATTTGCTGAAAAAGAGCCATAAGTGGTCACAGTGGCCGAAATACACCTGCTTTGGCAGCTTTTGAAACTGCTGTTTCAGCCTGTAATCACACTGGACTGGAAAAGACATTTGTTGCTCAGACTCAAGCCAAAGACTGCATACACTGTCTGGTCGTCCAGTGGGTCTGACTTACTGTATAAGTTATATCAGTGTTTAATTTTAAGTCATTGCAATTGAGCCACTGATTGCTAACCTTTTGCTCTGTGTACGGACATGCAGCGCTGGTTAGAGTGATAAATCCCACTAAGGACTGTTTTTCTTCACCTGTGTTGTTTCGAAAGGCATCAACAGGTCTGTGGGATTGTGAGATATTTAGTATTTCACTTCTGGTGGAATTGGATCGTTTAGAACTGGTTCCAAATAAGGAACCGATTCTCAATACCAAAACCTGCTCAATGTGAGGCAAGCAGAAACGATGGTAGAGAGCTGGGGTTAAAGCGGAATTGCACTGATTTTTCAGAATAATTAAATAATAATTAAATGGGTAAGATGTAAAGAAAGTCATTTGGGCCGGTTGGATGTGAAACGTACCAGAGAAACTTACCAAGCCAGAATTGTTCACGTTGGTGGTGATGGGAACCAGACATCTGAAATGTTTGATTCAGATACCATCACGGCATATGAGAACTCAGACACATGTAGGTTCGCTGGTCATTTTGGATTGTAAAAAAATGTCTATATTTGTGTTGTAGACATTGTGACCCCTGGTTCCCATCAGCACCACTAAAGAAATCTGTCTCATTTTCTCTACAATGAACCACTCCACTCAGACTTCTCTGAATGACTTTGTTTACGTCGCGTTAGCTGAATTATGCAGAGCTTATGAAAAATCTGTGGGATTCATCTTTGAAGTCGTAGCTTCCAAATGGGAATGTGCTCTTGAACTTGGAATGAAGGTTGGTGTTTTTAATGCTTGTGTTGCCATGCCTTAGGTTACGACTGTTGAACCTCTTTATTATCCTTCTGCACAGAGTCGGGCAGCAAGCAGGTCACATGCTGTAAACAGTGCATTTTTTTCTTTATTGCAAATTGTTTTGAGGGTATATTAGAAATAAATGTAATGCAAATACAATTTAAACAAGTATAATAATAATAATGGGGTACTACCAAGTATGAGAAAGATTCATCTGATAGAAAGTGTTTAAATTAGGGCTGTCACTAACTGATTTATAATAATAATAATAATAACTTTTCACTGCATGCATGTAGCAAAACTTTAAAGTGAAATAGCTTTAAAAGTAGTAAAAATAATGTAAACAACATAGAATCAAATAATCAATTTCAATATTAGTAATCAAGTGATCTACCAGTTTTTTGTGTAATTAAGTAATAGAACTTCTTTTTTTATGGACCAAACTATAAAAATTACTTGACAACAAACAAACCATTTATTCTCTTGATATTTCTATGGTCAGATATTCCATAATACATAAAAAAAGACTTTTATTTTTCAAATATGTTAAATTTGTGCTGGAAAATGTATATAAATGGTGAATTAGACTCTGTTACTGTAAAAGACAGCAGTTAGAGAATTTAAAATGTGTGTTAACATCAGGTAAATTACCAAATAATGATGGCTAATCCACTGAAGGTAATTTTTGATTAATTGAATCATCAGTTTGATAGAATTATGGTGACAGCCCTAGTTTAAACGTGGAGATGAACTTAATCCAGGCTGGTGCCAATACAACAAGCCATACAAATTTTTAAAAATTCTAACTGAGACACATTTACTGGTCAAAGGATGTGGTTTCATTTTAGAGGAGCCTGAAGTGAGTTTTATCAGATGTATCAGGTTTTCCCTTTGGTCGTTCAGCTTTCGGCGGTGAAAAGAAGACGTTGCACTTAAACTCTTAATAAACTCTGACAGAAGTTGTCTGTGTCTGTTTTATTGCCATAGTTGTACACTGGGACCTCCTAATGGGTGATGAGCGATTAGATCTTTTTTACATTACAGCAGATTACACTCCTGTGAGACCCAATCCTGTGAGTGTCGATGTGGTTTGTTACAAAGCTGAGCAAAAATACACAAAATAATAAGTATTTCAGAAACAAAACGTACAAAAAGTACAATTTGAAGCATGTTTCATGATTCCCTTTAACAAAAGAACTGCGTACAGCTGCAGCAGCTCAGTCATCTCAGTTTTTCTCTCTTTAAGTGAGCTTTAAAACCAGATTCCTCGTCCCTCTGTGTCTTCCAAGCAGGTGGGGGTGGCGTTTTAATTTAGAACAGTGATCAATACCGTTGAGATATGCATGTATATATATGCTTGTGTGTGTGTGTGTGTGTATCTCAGAAAACAGTATTGCAGTCCATGAACAACAACAACCAGTATAATAGCTGTATCAACTGTATAGTAATATGTAGCTGATTGAATGTCAGTCCATTGCATTATTTGTTATTTATTTATTTTTACACATTTTTGGAAGCCCATTCCTGCCAAGTAGAGGAGAAATAAATAATCTGTTGTTGCTGTTTGAACAACCATTTTCTATAAAAAGGTAAATTTACAGCAGAAAGAAAAAATTTTCTTTATTTTAATGTATGGTAATGTATTTAATGTCATTTTTGAATATTTCTGTCATGAAATTTTGAAATCGAGTAAATGACAGCAGGTGTTCACATAAATGTGTGTATATATATATATATATATATATATATATATATATATATATATATATGTATATGTGTATATGTATATATGTATGTATGTAGTATATTTATGTGTGTATGTATGTGTATGTATGTATGTATGTGTGTGTATATATATATATATATATAAAATATATGTAAGAACAGACATGAACGGTTCTGACAGTGACAATATTTTTTTTTCTGTTTCTGGCAGCTGTATTTCAAAGTTTTCACTTAGTGTCTCGACAGTCATGTTGAAACGACTTGTTTTCTAGATCTTTTTGAGTTATAATAATGACATCTCAGAATAATTACTTTCTTGAAGTTTAATCAGTCATGTTTTTGACAGTCAGTCATTATTTTGAGATACAATGTAAAAAGGTTCAGGAATATAATATTTATTTCAACAGATTCATTATTTTAAGTCAAAATGTTAATATACTGCTTTTTCCCTCCTCTACCTGGCAGGAATGGGCTTCTACAATTTTCAAATTTTCTTGCAAAAAAAAAAAATGTATTCATATTTTTTCATAGCCTTTTTCTGTCGCAATTTGTTCATTCAAACTTGTTCACAGCCTCAAAAAAACATTGTGATATGTATTATGTCTTCAAGTGTCATGATGTTTTACCGTATTGCTCACTTGCTCACTCATGTACAATTCATCCCACAGAATCAGACTAACAAGTAATGAATTTCCTCTGCTGTGCCAGCAGGCGGCAGCAACATGTTGAAGTGTAAACGGAGCGGTCAGTCTGCATTCAAGACCTCATCAGTAGGGAGAGTAGTGAGGAGGGCCGAGGTGGCTGAGAGGCGGCGGGTGGGCAGAGGAGAGCTGGGAGCAGGGGAAGAGTGATCTGGGGCTCGTTGGAGGGGAAAAGTCATCGTCCGAACTATGGAAGCCACCTCTAGACGTTCCAGTGGAGCACAATAACTGCTGCGGCACAGAATCTTCCATTTGCCTGAGAGAGTGAGAGAGAGAGACAGGGAACATGGCAGTTTAAAGCAGGGATCTGTAATTTATACCAAAAAAAGAAACATGGCATTTTCAAATAAGCACTGAGAATCACAGGCTTTTGCAGAATCTGGTAATCAGGAGAGCCACCAGGCCTTTAAAACACAAGCAAAGTTAAGTTCATCATAAACTACACTACCCTGTAATTTCCTTTAGGCATTTTAAAAAGTCATAGATTGGGAAAAAAATCTGAACTAAATTTACCCCCCACCCTAAATGCTGTTGATCAGCCTAGACATTTTTAGTGTCCGGCATTTGCTTCTGTAGTTTTGTACTGGGAATATGAGGCAAATGCAAACGGAAGCTGAACGTAGACCATTCCCAGGCTTTACATTTGCTCATCTCTTTATGCAGTTGTGTGAAACAAACAAAAAAAGTGCCCAAACTATTGCATATGTTAAGGAACATTTAGACAACTTATGAAAGGGTTCTCAAAAACAGGGTTAGCACGGTGGGGTCACCAAAGGTCAAAAAGGGGACAGATTTTTCAGTAGGAATGGCCCTCGGCTAGGCTAGCCTCAGTGAGCTAACTTGCTAACTAAGCAAACTTTGAAATGGAGCAGCCTTGGCGATGGCGTTTTCCCCCAGAGGGAAAATGTGAGGGCAAGTCGAGGAGCATATATCTGAAATCGTACTGAAACAGAGAGAAGATCCCATCAGTGAGGACAGTCAAAGATTCCACTGTTAGCAAGAAGGCAGCTTTGCTAGTCTTTTGCAGTGCTGTTAGTATTCTGAAGTTAAAATGCGTAAAAACACAAACGACTGAACAGGTTCTCATCCTTATAGAACTAGAACCAGAGTGTAATCTAGTAAACCGATCTATTTCCAAAGCCCGATATTTACTAAAATATGATATCAGGAAGTTTCTGTAGAAATATGGATGTAAATCTTATTTTTAATGTTGAAGAAACATGACTGAGGCTACATGGGGCCCTGGGAACATAGTGCTGTGTTGTAGAAATTTCAGGGAGTAAATAAGGGGAGCTTGATACCCCGTGGAAGCTGATACCTCATCAATTAGCATTGTGTAAACTGCATAACTAACTCATCATATACATGCTAACATGCTAACATGTCTGGTGTCTGAAGTTTGTTTCTTTAGTGTTGCACTGGAGCTGCAATGCTAATGTAACCTAGCTAACAAGCAATGGAAGCTGATACCGCATCAATTAGCATTATGCAAAACGCACAGCTAAATCATCATATTGGGCTCAAACTGAAAAAAATTAACTTGCGAATATATATATATATATATATATATATATATATATATATATATATATATATTTTTTTTTTTTCTGTTATCTAAAAAAATGGACAAAAGACCAACACATTTCAGGTTTCAGAATGGCAGCTAATACCGTTTTTAGCTATTTTAGCTATGTGATGTACTTTTGTCTGTTGTTTCTAGACATACAGCATCAGAAACAACACCAGCATGTCTGTTTAATAGGACTTAACATCTTCAAAAGGTTTCAGGCAAGCTTGATGTTAGGCTGTAGTTTTTACCATTTTAACCACAGATTTACACAGATTTCTACACCAGTCAGGCAAACATTATGACCTATATCCTTGTTTCTACATTCATTGTCCATTTTATCAGCTCCACTTACTCTATAGCTGCACTTTGTAGTTCTACAGTTACAGACTGTAGTCCATCTGTTTCTCTGATACCTTGTTACCCCCCTTTTACCCTGTTCTTCAGCAGTCAGGACCCCCATGGACCCTCACAGAGCAGGTACTATTTGGGTGGTGGGTCATTCTCAGCACTGCAGTAACACTGACATGGTGGTGGTGTGTTAGTGTGTGTTGTGCTGGTAAGAGTGGATCAGACACAGCAGTGCTGCTGGAGTTTTTAATCACTGCGTCCACTCGCTGTCCACTCTATTAGACACTCCTACCTTGTAAGTCCACCTTGTAGATGTGAAGTCAGAGACGATAGCTCATCTGCTGCTGCACAGTTTGTGTTGGTCATCCTCTAGTCCTTCATCAGTGGTGAGGACGCTGCCCACAGGACGCTGCCCACAGGATGCTGCCCACAGGACGCTGCCCACAGGATGCTGTCGGCTGTATATTTTTGGTTGGTGGACTATTCTCAGTCCAGCAGTGACACCGAGGTGTTTAAAAACTCCAGCAGCACTGCTGTGTCTGATCCACTTGTACCAGCACAACACACACTAATGATCCACCACCCAAATAGCACCTGCTCTGTGAGGGTCCATGGGGGTCCTGACCACTGAAGAACAGGGTAAAATTATACAGAGAATCAGATGGACTACAGTCTGTAACTGTAGCACTACAAAGTGCAGCTATACAGTAAGTGGAGCTGAAAAAGTGGACAACAAGCATAGATCATAATGTTATGCCTGATTGGTGTATGCCTTTATTTATCCCTGATTATGCCTCGCTGATGAAAACTGTAGAAGCAAACTCGACCCATCAAACAGGTCTTGATTGGTCAGTTATATTTGGTCTGTGTTCATCTGATATTTTTTGACCTATTATAATTTTAATAAGAGGTCCAATAGAACAGACTCGACTCACCCTTTACGGCCCTGGGCGGCTCTGTCTCTTTGGCGACGGTTTTTGAACCAGTTGCTGACCTGAGTGGCTGTGAGGCCTGTGGCTGCAGCCAAATCGCGTTTCTCCCGGGGTGAGGGGTAGGGCTTCCTGCAGTACCACTCTCTCAACACACACCGGGACTTCTCCTACACACACACAGAACACTGAGAATGGTAATCTTGCATGTTCATGCAGATCTATGGACCTGTTCTTACAGAAATTATTACACAGCACCTGTCAAAACAATTGGACACATACACCTGCGAGGTTTTCTTATTTGAACTATTTTCTACATTTGAGAATAACAGTGACGGCATCAAAAATATTAAAATAGCTTGCGGCTCTTTCGCTGTTCTGTTGTGGCTCCACAGCAGAATTAGATTTTTTAAGGCAAAAATAAAATAATCCTCCTTTACAGTAAAATAAAGCTCTGCTGATCACAGTTTAACAATAAATGGTCTTAAATGCTGGAGTTAATGTCTAACTGCTTGTTCACCCTTTAACCCTGAAGGTTGTCGCGCTGACTGCTGGTCACCATAGCAACACAGATAACTTGCTTAGCTAGTAGTTAACAAAAAGGCAAAGATAAAGATTTAAGGTGAACATTGATGATTTTGAGACGAATGGACTTATTTGCATTTATAATCACTCCAGCTGCTTTCCTGATATGTTTAATCTGCAACGAGAAACTGTCAAACACTAAGAAGTCACAAGGCTGAACAAGCTGACTAAAGCTTCATAAAAAGTCAAACATTAAGAGACGTTTTACAAGAAGCTGTTCTACTTTAGTGGAAAAGTTTCCTGCTGGAGATTCGAGAAAAGCGCCTATAGCTGAGCTGAAACTCAAAACAGGGCAAAGTAAGTCCGTATCTTTGTTATATTTTTAATCTATATTAGTACATCAGCACACGCTGAGACACATTTACAGCCAAGATGGTGAAACTTTACTTCAGTAAAATAGACATGTAATGTTGTGGCTCCCAAGCTGGTTAGATTTGTTGTTGAAACTTGACAAAATGGCTCTAAATATTTGGGTTGCCGCCCATGAAATAGCACATATTGAGCGTGTTCAAAATGTTTCTTCTATAGTAGCCCCTCCTTGGACTTGATCCATCTGACATGCTTTACCAACAGGACATATTTGGACAAGTGACATAAAATAGAGAATCCTCTCTAAAGTTCTGTACTAAATAAAAACAAACTTCAAGCATTTGAGCAAAAGCCTTTAAACTATCAGTAAAGAATCAAATAGGTTTTGGCTCAGGTGTACAGCTCTTGGGAAAATTTGTAAAAAAATGGTTTAACTGGCAAAACCTTTATATTAAATGACCAATTAGTACAGTAAGCAAAAATACATTTTCTGGGGATTTTTCATACATTTTAAATATTTTGGACAATCATAGTTTACGTATATTTATCTTCCATATTGGCCCACTGAGGTTAGTGCTGTTTCACTAATGCTAGCTATAAGCACAGACGCATTTATTAGTTGTGAATTTGGATATGTTTTTAAAACAGCACAGACCAGCATACGTTGTGTTTTAAAGGCTGGTATGCTGGTCAACAAGCATGACCATGCTGGGGTGACTAGCTAAACCAGCACCAGACCAGCATATGTTGTGTTTTAAAGGCTGGTATGCTGGTCAACAAGCATGACCATGCTGGGGTGACTAGCTAAACCAGCACCAGACCAGCACAGACCGGTTTAGAACAAAAAAGGGTTCTTCTGTTGTTACAACCCTGACATTGTAACAACAGCAGAAGCCTTTTTGGTGCTATTCAGAACCCAGAAATGTTCTACATACAACCATATACAGGACATTCTGCACTTCTTTCTTTCTTTCTCTCTCTCTCTCTCTCTCATGCTCCCTATTTAGCTCTCTTTTCTCTCTTCTTTTCTGCGCCGGTCGGTCGCCGATAGGTGGATCGGTGTGTCATTCATCAACCTCGTCACGCTCGTCACTTACTGGCCAATCAGAGGGCGCGTCCGGACCAAGAGAGGGGAGGGACTTCGTGGTCAAAAGCTGCGCGGCGGTTCTTGCTCGGAAGCCTTCGGCTCGCTTGCTGTGCTCCCGCTGTGTCCACTGTGTTTGAGCTGGTCTAGAAGAACAGTCTAGAACGTGCGCGCGCTTACACTGCCACACGCAGGTAGTGTGAGTGTCTAGTCACACTAGTTCAGAGGCGGGTTCCACCCGCCAGTCTAGCTTAGAGTAGCAGTCAGCTCTTTTATTTCTGCTAGTTAGACAAGATGGACAAATGCAGGCTGGTGTAGTTCTTTTGCTATTTTCTTTTCTTTGGTGCCGTCTGTGTTCTCCCCCAGGCTGGACCAGTTCTTCAGCGTCATGGTTTGTTGTCTTGGTGTTTTGTAAACATTGGTGTCCATTGTCCAGTGTTGTGTATGACTGGATGTCCTTGAATTAAATCAGTTTTCTATATTGTCTGGTTTCCTCACTGGTTGGCCATCTCCACCCACTCACACCGCACGTTACTGTCCCCACACTCTCCTCTGGACTGCAGCCTTTTGTGGGTATGTAACAAATACCATGCAAAGAACCATTTAAACCTGACCTGGTTCTCTATAGAGCTCCTTCTAAATAGAACCACTGCCTTTACTAAAGAACCGTTGATAGGTCATCTAGTTTTTCTACTGGAACCAAATCAATAGATAATTGTTTCTTTTTGACCAAAGTACCCATTAAGGTTCTGTTGTGGTGGAAAAGAACTTGACACAGATCTCTTGTAGAATCAGGTTTAAAAATGGACAGCTCTTCCAGTCATGTGTAAAATGTGATGATATCAGTAATACCTTATGAAGGGAGGAGTCCAAAGACTTAAAGATTAGGTCTAATTGCAAAGTCAAAGTTAGTTGAAGTATCGAGAGGATAAAAGAGAGCAGGGAAATCAGTGGCCTTCACTTCTCTGGATGGTCAGGCTGCAGTGATTTTTGTGAATCAGTCCGTGACCTTCAGACTCTGAAACTCTGACTCTGGTGAGAAAAAAGTGCTACGTAAAGATATAATTTTTGTCAACCTTTACAAACATGTATGACGATATACACTTACTGGCCACTTTATTAGGTACAGCTTGCTGGTTAAAGGCTGGACCCCCTTTTGCCTTCAGAACTGCCTTAATTCTTCATGACATTCTTTCAACAAGGTGTTAGAAACATTCCTCAGAGATTTTGGTTGGTTATTTGAGTTACTGTTGCCTTTCTATCATCTCGAACTAGTCTGTCCATTCTCCTCTGACCTCTCACATCAACAAGGCCTTTCCGTCCACACAACTGCCACTCACTGGATATTTTCTCTTTTTCAGACCATTCTCTGTAAACCCTAGAGATGGTTGTGTGTGAAAATCCCAGCAGATCAGTAGTTTCTAAAATACTCAGACCAGCCCGTCTGGCACCAACGACCATGCCACGTTAAAAGCCACTTAAATCCCCTTTCTTTCCCGTTCTGATGCTCGGTCTGCACTTCAGCAAGTCGTCTTGACCACCTCCACATGCCTAATGCATTGAGTTGTGGCCATATGATTGGCTGAACAAGCAATTGTACCTAACAAAATGGTCGGTGAGTGTATAGTCAGGTGTACCTAATAAAATGGTCGGTGAGTGTATAGTCAGGTGTACCTAATAAAATGGTCGGTGAGTGTATAGTCAGGTGTACCTAATAAAATGGTCGGTGAGTGTATAGTCAGGTGTACCTAATAAAATGGTCGGTGAGTGTATAGTCAGGTGTACCTAATAAAATGGTCGGTGAGTGTATGTTGCTGGCACTTTTGCAGGAGTTTGTCTCAGAAAAGAAAAAGCCTAGTCAGTTGACCAGCTTGCTAATTAGCTAGCTAATGTTAGAAATTAGCTGCCTAGGTAGCATACAAAACCAGAGCTAGCTAGCTAACATTATGCATATTTGCTAGTGTTTGATAGCTTGTCCTGCCTATAGCTCGTTGTTTTTATCGATAGCTCATATACTATGTATTTTGTAGTTGTTTAGTCTGGTTATTCTTGATTCTTTTACATTTAGCTTTCATGAAATAGTGTTAAAGAAACGTCTGAACTGAATCTGATTCTTAGGTTAGCGCTGAACTGAATCTGATTCTTAGGTTAGCGCTGAACTGAATCTGATTCTTAGGTTAGTGCTGAACTGAACCTGATTCTTAGGTTAGCGCTGAACTGAACCTGATTCTTAGGTTAGCGCTGAACTGAATCTGAATCTTAGGTTAGCGCTGAACTGAATCTGATTTTTAGGTTAGTGCTGAACTGAATCTGATTCTTAGGTTAGCGCTGAACTGAACCTGATTCTTAGGTTAGCGCTGAACTGAATCTGATTCTTAGGTTAGCGCTGAACTGAATCTGATTCTTAGGTTAGCGCTGAACTGAATCTGATTCTTAGGTTAGCGCTGAACTGAACCTGATTCTTAGGTTAGCGCTGAACTGAATCTGATTCTTAGGTTAGCGCTGAACTGAACCTGATTCTTAGGTTAGCGCTGAACTGAATCTGATTCTTAGGTTAGCGCTGAACTGAACCTGATTCTTAGGTTAGCGCTGAACTGAATCTGATTTTTAGGTTAGCGCTGAACTGAATCTGATTCTTAGGTTAGCGCTGAACTGAACCTGATTCTTAGGTTAGCGCTGAACTGAATCTGATTCTTAGGTTAGCGCTGAACTGAACCTGATTCTTAGGTTAGCGCTGAACTGAATCTGATTCTTAGGTTAGCGCTGAACTGAATCTGATTCTTAGGTTAGCGCTGAACTGAACCTGATTCTTAGGTTAGCGCTGAACTGAATCTGATTCTTAGGTTAGCGCTGAACTGAATCTGATTCTTATCTTAGCGCTGAACTGAATCTGATTCTTAGGTTAGCGCTGAACTGAATCTGATTCTTAGGTTAGCGCTGAACTGAATCTGATTCTTAGGTTAGCACTGAACTGAACCTGAATCTTAGGTTAGCGCTGAACTGAATCTGATTCTTAGGTTAGCGCTGAACTGAATCTGATTCTTAGGTTAGCGCTGAACTGAATCTGATTCTTAGGTTAGCGCTGAACTGAACCTGATTCTTAGGTTAGCGCTGAACTGAATCTGATTCTTAGGTTAGCGCTGAACTGAATCTGATTCTTAGGTTAGCGCTGAACTGAATCTGATTCTTAGGTTAGCGCTGAACTGAACCTGATTCTTAGGTTAGCGCTGAACTGAATCTGATTCTTAGGTTAGCGCTGAACTGAACCTGATTCTTAGGTTAGCGCTGAACTGAATCTGATTCTTAGGTTAGCGCTGAACTGAATCTGATTCTTAGGTTAGCGTTGAACTGAACCTGATTCTTAGGTTAGCGCTGAACTGAACCTGATTCTTAGGTTAGCGCTGAACTGAACCTGATTCATAGGTTAGCGCTGAACTGAATCTGATTCTTAGGTTAGCGCTGAACTGAATCTGATTCTTAGGTTAGCGCTGAACTGAACCTGATTCTTAGGTTAGTGCTGAACTGAATCTGATTCTTAGGTTAGTGCTGAACTGAACCTGATTCTTAGGTTAGCGCTGAACTGAACCTGATTTTTAGGTTAGCACTGAACTGAATCTGATTCTTAGGTTAGCGCTGAACTGAACCTGATTCTTAGGTTAGCGCTGAACTGAATCTGATTCTTAGGTTAGCGCTGAACTGAATCTGATTCTTAGGTTAGCCTGAACTGATTCTTAGGTTAGCGCTGAACTGAACCTGATTCTTAGGTTAACGCTGAACTGAACCTGATTCTTAGGTTAGCGCTGAACTGAACCTGATTCTTAGGTTAGCGCTGAACTGAACCTGATTCTTAGGTTAGCGCTGAACTGAATCTGATTCTTAGCTTAGTGCTGAACTGAATCTGAATCTTAGGTTAGCGCTGAACTGAACCTGATTCTTAGGTTAGCGCTGAACTGAACCTGATTCTTAGGTTAGCGCTGAACTGAATCTGATTTTTAGGTTAGCGCTGAACTGAATCTGATTCTTAGGTTAGCGCTGAACTGAACCTGATTTTTAGGTTAGCGCTGAACTGAACCTGATTCTTAGGTTAGCGCTGAACTGAACCTGATTCTTAGGTTAGCGTTGAACTGAACCTGATTTTTAGGTTAGCGCTGAACTGAATCTGATTCTTAGGTTAGCGCTGAACTGAATCTGATTCTTAGCTTAGCGCTGAACTGAACCTGATTCTTAGGTAAGCACTGAACTGAACCTGATTCTTAGGTTAGCGCTGAACTGAATCTGATTCTTAGGTTAGCGCTGAACTGAATCTGATTCTTAGGTTAGCGCTGAACTGAATCTGATTCTGATGAAAAACAAGCATTCAGTCAGGTGTCTTCAAACTTTTGCCTGGGACTCTATGTTAAAGGGAAATTCCACTGACTTTTCAAAATTTCTGCATAAGTCTTTCAGAGTGGTTTCATCTGAAATGTTCCTTTCTACAGAACCTAACCAAGTCAGAATTGTTCACAGTGGCAGTGATAGGAACCAGATGTCTGGAACATTCAGTTCCTTTAAAAGCTACATCAGAGAACCTTAGTGCATGAAATGGTTATAAATCAGCTGCCTGATACTGTATTTTACTAATGTTTTGGTCTAAAGCGTATATTTTTTATATACATTAATGACAGAGAGGTACATACTGAGTGTTGTGAGGCAAAATATTTGTTTATTTTATTTTATATTATTAGCATTATATAAAAAGCTTAGAACACCTGTGTAGGCTCACCTGCCATTCTGCATAGAACATAAAATAGCTGTATTTCACTGTCGAAAGACCTCATATCCCCATATTTACGTTTAATGTAAGTCAATGGAACCAGAACGATCATCATGAAATTTATACATAATGTATAGGACAATATGCATTTTCAAAAACTGAAAAACGACAAAAATGGAGATACGCAGTTTTCTTCCGACAGCAGCGACTTGCTTTGTAGGCATTGTGACCCCTGACTCCTATCACCATCACTTTAAAGAAATCTGGCTCTATAAGTTTCTTTACTATCTATAACAACACCATTTCACATCAAACCACTCTGAATGACTTTGTTTACATCTCTGAAAATGTTAAATCCATTATAGTTTGTGTGCATTTATATATTCCAGACATTCCAGCTTCAATACCTTGAAGCAGTAGCTGGTCTCCTCTCCGTCCCAGATGGTCCGAGGCAGAGGGAATTTGCGGCGGACGCGGTACTTCCCCACTGCCCCTAGAGGACGCCCTCTCTGCAGTTCTGCCTCCAAGTAATGCGCCCTGAGCCAGAGCTGCTGGAGTAGAGAGTGACTGCGAGGGGAGAAAACGTTTCCCTCTATGAGGGCGTACAGCTCCGTAAAGCGGCCCTGATGGAACGCCACGGCTGCGCGCGCCTTCAGCACGCTCTCTGCGCCCTGCAGGCCCAGGTACGAGGAGGAGGAAGGTGAGATGGAGGGTAAGGAACGAAGGAAAGCAGCCAGACGGTCCATATACCCACTCTGCAGCAGAACCTCACAGACACACGCCACTTGGTCCTCAGAAAAGACCATCGCCATGGTCACAGAGGTGGGGGTGAGGGGTGGTCTAGAGGACAGATTTGATTTCATATGATAAAAGACTTCACACTCACACTCACAGATCTCTTTAATAAGGTTCTTTAGAGAACCAAAAGTAGTTTATCCATGGCATCATGCCAAGAGCACCATTAATTTTTAAAAGTGTTAGTGGTCTTGAGGTTTTATTAGTAAGAGTTTCTTACATGGTGAGATTATTATATTGCAACAAAATAGTCATTAAATATTATCAGTTCACATAGATGGTATAAATATAACAAAAAGCATTGTAAACCTGATTTGTGTGTATGAATATTGCTATACAGATAAGTAGCAGTGTGAAAAATATGAGCACAAAGTTGCCGCATTACTGTTACTGCAATAAATGTCAATAAAGTCTTGGAATACATTTCATATAAATAGGCCATTATAGTCTTAATAGTAAGGGTAGGAGGTTAGGGACCGGCCTTGTGGCCGGAAGGTCGCCAGTTCGATCCCCAGAGCTGACAGTACATGACTGAGGTGTCCTTGAGCAAGACACCTCAATGCTCCCCAGGACGCTGCAGATAGGGCTGCACACCACTCTGCCCCCTAGTGTGTGTGTGTGCTCACTAGTGTGTATGTGGTTTTTCACATCACGGATGGGTTAAATGCAGAGGTGAAATTTTCCATTGTGGGCCAAATAAGGGTCACAATCTAAAAAACTTAATCATTATACTCCATGAATTGGATTGGAATCATGGATTTTTGTGAAGTACCTTAATCTGCATTTCTGCATAAGTAAATAATTATTACTCTTTTTATGATATTAATAATAATAGTAGTAGTGGTGGTAGTTCTAGTTTCTTTTATGGCAGTAAAAGCCAGTAATGTGATGAATTACAGTTCATATAGATAGTGTATTATTATTAGTAGTAGTATTAACAGTATTATAATTGGTGTTTTACTAGTACTGAGTCCCAAATGCTAGCATATACAGTCTAATAATAATATGTACATAATATATTCTTGAACTACAGTTCATAAAAATAGGTCTGCATATTAAAGAGCACCCACCTAAAGGGCAATATGATATTATTTATATTAGTGCATATAGTTAATATAAATAAAAACTATATTATTTATATAGTTGTATTATTTATATAACTTATATTAACTAGGAAGCACTGATTATCACTGGTATTAATGTAAGGTGTTATACAAGTAATAATAATAATAATAATAATAGTTATTATTATTATTATTATTTATAGTAGTAGTAGTAGTAGTACTCATCTATGTATTAGTGTTTAGTATTAGTAATGTGACCCTCACAATAATTGGCAATAAAAGTCAGTAAAGTCATAAAATATAATCCATATAAATAGGCTTCTATAGGCCTAATGGTATTATTTGTTATTCGTTTTATTATTATATTATTATTAACACTAATAGTATTTGTGTTCTACTTACAGTAATATGAGCCCCAAGTTCTAGTATTTATTGTACTGCACTAAAAATCAGTAAGGCCATTAAATATGATTCAATATGATTGCACAGGCACATTTTAGATGATAAGTAAAGTACCTTCTAATATGATGAGTGGCCTCCGAGTTGGTTTGTCCTGTAAGCAGAAGATGCCGATGTCTCGTGTCTTTAAGCAGCTGAAAGAAGTGCTGGCAAGCTGAGCAGCTCTGTTAGCGTGTATGAGGTTTCACAGACTTCTGCCTGTTCTCACCTGAGAAGATCCGCCCACAGTGAAGTGCTCTCAGGTAACAGGAGACCATGAGGGTTACTAAAACACTGGCAAGCACTGACACACATTCTGAGTTGAGTCATGCCAACACACAAACTAAGATAAAAAAAAACAAAAAAAAAAAAACAAAAACAAACCTGTTAATCTGGTGCCTCGCTGGTATCTCAAATACTCAGGAAAGCCACAGGATCAAAAAGGAGCACATTTAAATCTAAATACAATCTTATTTACAAAGCAAATGAGGGCCTCAGCGTTTGTTGAATGGATTTGCCCGACATATGTGTTTATATAACAAAGATTATTTGCCTCTTAATGTGCACCTGAAAAGTCAGCCCTTCACTCTCTGGTGCAGTCAGATTATGTTATGTATGCAATGCTTTAATATACTTTAATATACTTTGTGCAAAGCAATGACTGGTAACTAGTTTTTTTAATAAGCAGACAGTTCTGTTGCCATTGGGCGGGCTGGCAGATGGATGGATAGGTGGGTAGGGCTGGGTAGGTGGATGGAGGTGGGTAGATGGATGGAGGTGGGTAGATTAATGGATGGATGGATAGATAGACTGATGGATGGACATTATATTTCCTAAGCTGTACTGACTACACACATCCCGTCTCGTCTCCAGGCTTTTATTTTATTGTCCTGTTTTAAAACATTACGTACAAATATGAACGTTTACACTGGGAAAAACTTTTTTAAGAACTATTACAGAACTAAAAGAACCATTTGAATGTTGAATGGTTCTTTCCCATAATGGAGAACCTGCTGTGTATGGTTCTTAGCATCTGTATCATTCTATTAAACTGGTAACTACTTTTGCTTTGAGTGAGCCCATACCTTAATTACGATTATTTTATTAAAATAAATTTTAATTAAATAAATTTTGTCACTACCACAACAATCATAAGACTACCCAGGCTTTGCCAAATGTTTCACTGGTGACAATTTTAGATCATTTAGAGTAGAACCTAAAAACAGGACTAGCAAACACATCATAATTTTGATTAAAACACAAAAGGTTTACTTGGTTGCAGAAAATGTGTTTCGGTAGTGACGATTCTTAATGCTCCACACTGATTATGAGACTTAGGGACACATTTATTTCAAAACAATGGGACCTCACTGCTCACCATGTGGCCATGAGGGACAGGGATGCAGTATCACATCCTGCTCTAAAATACAGAGGCGTGACGGCTCCGCCCACACATTAAAACACTTTCAGTAGTGACAGAATTTTCTGAATAGTTTTAATATGAAATTTAAACTCACAATAAATGTAAATCTCAGCTTCACTTAAAATATCCTTTTAAAAACACTGAAAACAATGCAAAAAAACTAGGATTTGATACAAATACGTCCCAATAGAAAATACCCTATAACAAGTTTACAGAGGTCTAGAGAGACCATAAGGTAGTTATAACTTTCTGGAATGTTATTCAGAGATGATGGGTTAATTACCTTATCTCAAGATAACAAAATTGTTATTGTGAAATAAGTTTCTTAATTTGCTCTCTCAAGATTACAAGTTATCTTGAAATAATGAGTTATTTATCTTGTTTTTTCAAGACAAAATTATCTTGTTATATCAAGGTAACAAAACTTATCTTGAAGTAACCAATTATTTATCTTCTTATCTCAAAATAACAATTCAGAAAATGATAGCAACAGCTCATGGCCTCTCTGGACTTGTGTACAACTTTGTATATGTTTAGTTTATTACTTTCTCAGTTAATGCCTCAGGTTTAAATAGATCATAATATAATCCTTGAAAATATCTAAGGTCTGAATAATGGCTCTTATTTTTAAATTTATATTGTTTGAACTAATTTGGTAGCCTCATCCATGTAGGGCCAAAAAAGGGGCTCCACTACTGTCAATTCAAGGGAGCTTTTTCTGCTAAGATATGAAACTGGTACTGTCCAAAAACACAAAATGAGACCAATCAGCTTACATTGTAAAGGATGTTTAATACAATGTCACACAAACCGAATATAAAAAATAAAATAACTATAACAAAGTACAAAACACACCTCTTTAAAAAGAGATCTGCTGTTTTATCATGCAGTAAAAAAGGAAACAATCCCTTTATTACATTTTAAAGAACATTTCAAAATTCTTTGGTTTGATCAGCTGCATATTTCCTTTCCTCTGGGTGTGGATGCATGATGTCACATATTTGTGAGAGTACTGCAAAAACTAAACTACAACAAGCCACATACGATTCTGTAACAGCAAAACTCACACTCACGCGCACACACACACAAACACACACACACACACACTCAGATTCCCTTTGTTTCTTACACACAAACATACATGAACACAGACATCCAGGTGCATGGAAGGAAGGAGATGAGAGAGTAAAATCAACACACACCTTTGGCAAATAAATGCTACATGTCCTATTTTGAATACACTTGTAAAATACAACTAGAAAAGTATTTTTGAAAGTATAGTATACAAAATGCAAGAGGAGGCATTTTCTTTGATGGAGCATGCAGTGCAAACCTGGCTAGAAACCCCTCAGGTCTGCCAACACCAGGATGCCACTTCATAACTGATAAATGCTTTAAATACACACAGAATTGAAAAAATAAACACGTAGAAAAGAGAAAAGGCACATTTGCGGCTAGAATGAACACGTGGGATCACATGTACCAAAGGCTGGGTGCCACAGGCCTAGTGTAGCGGTAGTGTCCTCAAAGGCCACCGTTTACAGCCAAACTAAGTGGAGATTAATTGCACAAATTCTTGATGGCTGCAGTAGAACCACAGATTTCCAAAGAGAGAAAGTCAGTAAACGTTTCATAGCTAAAATGTGCAAAACATTAAGAGGTGAGCCCTTTATAGAGCAAAACATGGGTCTACTGGAAATAACCATCAGAATATTTCACTTTGTGCATTTAGGGTCAGTTTCCTGGACAGGGATTAAAGGGGAATTCCACCCGCTTTTCAAAATATCGGCATAATTCTGTGGTTGAGATGTAAACACAGTCATTCGGAGTGCTTTGATGCGAAATGGTTTGTTTTAGAGAAACATACCCACCAGGGATTGTGAGGCCTACAACACAAATATAGATCAAATTTTATTTACTATCCAAAACCAGCAGTGAACCTACTTGTGTCTTGTGACTTTCTCTAGAAGGTAGCATTCCACATCAAACCACTTTGAATGATTTGTCTACACCATAGCTGTTCAATTATGTTGTAAATTTGAAAAATCTGTGGAACTGCCCTTTAGGCCTAGTCTTGTACTACACACCACCCTCAATGGAGATTCTTCATTGAGAGCAAAATGTAGTTCAGGACCAGGACTGTTAAAGTCCTTATTTGCAACCAGGGGCACCCAGAATTATTGCTCATGCCAAATTACATACATTAACTAGAAAGGTATTGATACAATATACTAGTATTAGGATATTAAAAAAAAGCTGATTAAAAAAAAAAAAGTACAAAACACTTCATGAAAATAGTCATTGTGTCTTAGCTTGACCTGAATTACTGGAGCATGATTCGGTTTGATTTGACCAACAAGGAGTGGAACACAGACACTTTGTGCAACTAGAAAATAAATCCTACAAAAATACTCTTCAAATAGCAAAGACAAACAAATACACAGAAATAACATTTACATGCATGGTGTAGTGTAGCATGAAAACTTGGCTGCGCTCAATGGTATAAACCCAATTTTAACGAAAACAGGTTTGTACCATGTAGCTTTGTGTGTCTGTATAGACTGTGTGGAGTTAGATCACATCTATAACCACAAATCCCACCAATGTACTCTTCACAAGGGGACAATTTAAAATCATTGCATAGATAAAAATATTCAGTTAGCACTATTATTCATTTTTTCCCCCAAATAAACTGGAAAACTATTCCCTTGTTCAAATAAACTGGCCTGTAGTGCCTTCTCAGCATGCGCTTCATTGTAGTGATAGACCGGAGTGTTGGATAAGCCATGAATGTTTGAGGAGTAACAAACGCTAAACTGTGAGAGATTTGCCTGCTACTGGATGCGCGGCCATTAAGGGTGGAATAATACACAATCTTGGATTTGATATGATATTTTTTAATAAGGAATGCTAAATTCATGCCTTGTGCATGTCATATATTGGCACCATGCACACTAGGATACACACTGCCCGGTTTGTTGTGATTTTTGATTGAGATCAATATTCAATTTTAAAATATGTGACATCTTGATTTACAGAGCGTCAATTAAGCACTACAGAGATTGGTTTGTCAATGCCTGCCATTCCAAGCTCTAACAAAATACACCCCAAAAACTACAGCCACTAGAATATAAAGGCCAGAAATATACTCAAGGCAAGTACGCGAATGCAAATGATACTGCATGGCCAACGCACTGTTCTTCAGTACAAACTCAACCTGCATTCAAACTTTATTGTGGTGGTTGAAACATTCACTACTAGAAAGGACAACAAAGAATATCGGAGCATCTGTAAACAAAGAATATCAGAGCATCTGTAAAAAGGATCTACTGTTATTCCAACGGGCACCACAACTAAACATGACGACAGAATCGAGAGGTGATGATGCATCAAATATATCGTCGCTGTCAGAACGAGAGTATGCAAGAGGAGTGGAGTGACAGAGACACACTGTTCCGACTCCCATTCTTAGCTCACTCCTCACTCAAACGTCAGAGAAAATCCACTCCATGTGATTCATTTTAATGATATCCATTTGATGTCAAACATATGAACATGAATTATAAGGTTTATGGCAGTCATTAAACGAAAACTAGTTAAACATCCTGTGCTACACTGGATTTTTAGTAGATACAGACTTGAAATAATGGACCAATCTCGAGGCAGAAAAATGGACGAAACGAAATTAATTCTGTATAACACCTGTAAAACTTTGTTACAACTGGTGAGATTTTCCAGTATGCAAGTCTGCTAAACCCGGAAACCCGGAAAAGGACGGCCCACTCCAGGTAAGGGGAAAGGACTTGCCCCAGGTGGAGGAGTTTAAGTATCTCAGGGTCTTGTTCACGAGTAATGGGAAGGGGAATCATGAGATTGACCGCAGGCAGAAACAGGCGGCAGCAGTAATGCGGTCACTGTACCGGACTGTAGTGGTGGAATTATATATTCAAGTTGGCCTGGGAGCAGCTTGGGGTCCCCGGGAATGAGCTGGAGGAAGTTGCGTGGGACAGGGTCATCTGGGATTCTCTGCTCTCCCAACTGCTACCGTGACCCTATCTGGACTAAGCGGTTGTTGATGATGATGATGATGTCTGCTAAACAGTTCCACAACGCAAATGTATGAATGGCCATGGTGTGCGAGCTATAGCAGTCACGCTGTCGCATCACTCATGCAGAGGTAGTCAGCGCGGTAAAAAGGGCTGTTTAGCTCAGGCATGTCAAACTGGGGACCTTCCGGGCCCAAATGCTACAGAGATTAGCGTCATCTAAGGCTCTGAATTCTGTTTATGAAGGCCTTGCCAATTAGCTGATAAGCTGAATCAGGTGTGTTTAATGAAGCAGTGTGCTCAAGTTTGCAGTGTTTTGGCCCAAAAAGACTGGAGCCTGACACAAGTGGTCTAGCTCATGGGATGGAACCATATTGGAGCAATTTCAGAATGAGAGAGAATGTTCAGTTGGCTTCCTGAAAAAGCCGCTCGATGCTCCGGGCAAATTCACACCGCACCACTCATACTCTGGTTGGAACAAAACAGCATCTCCTTTTCCAAAAGAATTCATTCATAATGGAAAGATCACAAAAATATTTCTTTTCAAAGTAGAGTTTTCTCCCCAACAGTGATGATATGTTTATACAAGCCAACTAGTTCTGTAAGAATCATCCAACTGCTAGTCTGCTGTGATAGCTGCCAACAGAGCAGCTGACCAGAAGAAGCACACTGTCCTTACTGAACAGCTTTGGTGTTGCTAGGTCACTCCTTTCTTTAACACTCAGAATGCAGGTTGTGCTTGCTCTGCTTTTAAATGCACCATGACTTAAAATGCAACAACTGCCAAAATCGTGCTTGCATAGCTTGAAGTGTTTACACTCATGTATTTGCCTTAAGCTCTTCAGAAAAGACAAGTTATTTGAGACTGACTGTCCCCATATCATTAGACCCACCCCCTCTCCACCCACTTTACTCTTACAGAATGTACCAAGATATTTAGCTGTGACTGCTGACAGTGGTTTCCATGAAAGACGGTGAATAAGAGACGCTCAAAAGTGAATCGATGATGTATTTCACTACACATTTTAAGTTGTTTTTGGAACCTGTATTAAAATCATTACACCCTTAATGTCCGTTAACCCGTGTGCAGCCGTAACAGGAGTAATGACCATCAGCGTTCGTCATGAGAGCGACAAACAACATTAAGTGTACTGGGCCACCTATGTAATGTTTAGCTTAGCTGAGAGACACTGTAAGAATGCTGTGAAGAGCTAGCTCAGACCTTGAATGGACATGAAGGATTAAAAATATATATACACACTGCAGATGGATACTACACTAAAGTAAATGGATAACACAAGTATCTAAAACTGAAAAAAAAACAAATCTGAAAATATCAGATTGCTGTTGAGAGTTTAACAACAACAGGATATAACATGCCTCTCTTCTCTTTAAGATAAACCTTATTGCAAGAGACTGTTTGTCTATTTGACCTTGATATCCCACACAAAATCAGTTCAAACTTCCTCTCCAAAAACTGCAGCCAACATGCCGCTTGTAAAAGCCATTTAAAATCAGTCTTATTTAAAGGAGTAAAAAGCAGCCTATGACATTATATACCACATTGAAAATGTATCTTATTTTAGTATATGGGTGGGCAAAATTATATTGATCACTATTGGTTATCACAATATACCACAATATGCTTGTTTGATCATATCATAGACCAAGAAAGAACGGCATGTCTCAAACAGACCATAATTAGGCCTGCTTAATTGGATTTAGCGAAGTAGTCTGTGAAAGACAAATCATTTTATTCTTAGGTTCAATGGTGCATTTTAAAAGTGGCACAACTCATGATTTTATCTCCATTCCATTTTTTCAAAATTCAGTAATAGTAAATATGAGGAGCGTACCAATATTTTAGCCACTCGTCGTTGTGAATTTTGGTTTCTGATGGTTTACTGATGATGCATATCGTGAAAAGTATTGTGATGTTATAGTTTTGTCATATCACCCACCCCTTTTTTTAACACACGTGGAATATAACATGGTCACTAAATGCGGAGCCTCACGCTGGTCTAAAAGCTGGAGAAGGCCTTTCTTTTCAACAGTGGTTGTGTTAAACTTGCAGGTTAGCCTACTTCCTGTTCCAAAGTCAATATGCACTCCTTTTACCAGAGTGAGACAATATTCTGTTGCTAACAAAAAGGTATAAATACTACTTATTACTCCTTCAGCCCCATTCTCAAAGACACTGCAATATCTAATGACTCTGTCTCTAGCACCACAGAAAATAGTTTGGCAAAATTAATATAGACAGTGTGATTCAATGCACAAATAATGAGGAGCTCCCAGCTGCCAAGATCTAAAGAGATCTTCACTGCCTATATATGGAAACTTCTATTTAGAGTCCCTCCTCTGGTTAGAAGCTGGCCTTTTTTCTTTCAAATAAACTGGCCAATAGTGCCGTGCTTTGTAGTGATGGACTGTATGGAGTGTTTCCCAATCCAGTCCTCAGGGCTGCCAGACAGTCCACATTTTACTTTCATCCTTATGTGTTGAGTTGGGTTGGTGTGGACTGTCTGAGGGGTCCCTGAGGAGCAGGTTGGGAAACACTGAACTGGAGTGTTGGATAAGGGAAATATTTAACTACATGCTGTATAATCTCATTGAGTAGTATAAACTAATTGCATGGTGAACAGAAGTTCATGCATAATTTAAACTACTAAAAATAAAATTAGCTCTGCTACTGGTTGTTTGTCCATAGGGTAGGTTTATCCACATGTCCCATGTCTTATTTGGAGACAGTGGGTGTAATGGGAAGAAATGATCATCATGAGAACGTCAGGTAGCGTTAATTATAGCCCGAAGTCTTATGTGAATAAAGAAAGGCAAGTAAAGATGAGACTTAGATAAGACCTCCAAAAAAAAAAGCTACAAGCCCTTATAGATCACGTCACTGTTAGACCTAGCCATTTCCTATATCTCAACATACAGGAAAAAATAAGGTATCGTGTGTTTACAACCAAGATTCTTACCTCTGAGATCACACATGAATTGTTCACTGAAATTGTTCACCGATTGTCTGGGGTGCTTCTAATATGTAGCCCACAAGAAGAACAGTTACAAAACCAAATCATCATCCACAGGGACAGACTGTAATTGTGTTAGAATTTTTGAGTCCCCATCCATCTCTACATCATCAAGATGAGATTCCCTGTCCACATCACTCGGAGGGGAGGCACCTAACAGCAGGGACTCTCCACCCGGTAAGCCTAACAAAGCAGGGTCCTCAGGTAGATCCCCTTTCCCACGTACATCAAACAGCGTCAGCCCAGATGAAGAGGACAGGGATACAGGACTCCAAGCTGGTTGAGGAAGATGGGGACCACTGGCCACTCCACTGCTGATAGGACTGAAGGAAAGCATGCTTTCAGGGCAGAGGGTCTGTTGGGATGGCAGGATACTGGTGGAGGTTGGGGTGGAAGAGTCTGGAGTGTTTGGAGAAGCCCCTGGAGTAGAGGTGGCAAGAGTACCAGGCTCAGGGCTGCAATATAGTCCAGACGAACAGATGTAAAGAGACGACTGGAGGGGGCTAGACGTCGGCACAGATGATGTAGAAACGGGCTGATTATCTAGGGGTGGCCCAACTGTAGTTTGCTCCAGTCCGGTGCTACTGCTACTGTTGTTGGGGCTTGGGCCTGGAATTTCCGTGACTGGTTTGACAGGCACACTGGTGAACTGGATCCCAGCTGGAATAGTGAGGATAAGTTTGCCATTCTGAACGCTAAGGAATGGGTTTCCACCTGCCAGGACGAAGTTTCCTGAGCATAAGAGCAGATTGATTTGGTCAAGCTCTCTTACTTGGTGGTAAAAAAAGAAAGAACAAAACTAGTGCATTTGTAAATTGTATATTACCTTATAATAAATATTGTTCAGTTGAGTTTCACAGCATTTGACTCTGTAGCACATTCTATATATCTAATACATGCCAAGGATATTACAACATTATGTCTTACCTGGAGAAGCGGAAGGCAGCTGAATCACCCCAGAATTAAGAAGCTGGACACTTGGAATGGCACCAGCTGTAGGTGCACTCTGAGGTGGTCCAATTGGGGTTATACGTAAAGCTCCCTGGGGCACACCAACTCCTGCACCAGTTCCAGAAGTTAAAATCTGGAAAGCCCCTCCAGGGGATGGGATGGATAGAGAGGGTGCTGCTGGAACCACCTGAGAGAAAGAGAAGGTTCCTGTAGGAGCTCCAGCCATGGAGGACACTGGCATGAGCTGGGGCAATGGGACCAGTTGGGGCTGCCCTGTGTCCTTGGACTGTGAAACAGGCACTACTTGTGTTGGGGAGGAGATGGGAATAACTTGGGTCCCCAGTGGATTTTGTATCTGCGAGTTGGTGGCTGAATTGGACTGATCACCCAGCTGAAGTGTTAGCCCCTGGGGAACTTGTCCATTAACCACCTGGGGGACAGACACAACAGTGTTGTCGCAAAATGTGGTAGAACTATTCTGAGGTTGAGTCTGAGTAATCCTGGGACCAATATGCAGGCTCTGGGTTGGAAACTGAGGGATGGAGCCCTGGGGTACTTGGGGCGTGATGGGGGACACTGGCACCAGCTGAGGGCAGGAGGACACCTGAGTCCCTGTTGGGTTCTGCACCAACTGGGATACTGGAATGCCCTGGATGGAGGGTACCACCTGGGGCAAAGATAGGACCTGAGGGCTGGAGACAGTGGAAGAAGGTGCCACTTGAGAAATGGATGTGGTGGGATTCAACTGAGAACCAGCAGTTGCTAACACCACAATTTCAGGCTGCTGGGTGGATTGTACAGGCACTACAGGGCTGGAAATGACTGTACCTGAATGGGCAACTGGTGAAGAGAGCATGCCGTTTTGAGTCAGTGCCAATGAAGGAAGTGAGGTGGGAGTCATGACTGTGGAAGAAATGGTGGATGTGGATATAGAGGTGGGAGGTACTGTGTGGATGGCTTGGCCATTCTTTATAGTCACATTTTCTGGAACACTAATGAAATCCAATGGAGAGACATTGCGGTTGGACGCTTTCACTTCCTCAGTCATGGGAACAGGTACTGTGCTAGTGAGACTGGCTTGTGGGCTCAGGACCACTGTAGGCAGGCTGGTCTGTGTCTCCATATCAGTAGCACAGTGTTCCTCTGGATTGCTGTCATTCCCACTCCCCTTAGAAATAACCTGTGCTCCATTGAGTAACAGCGGAGTATTAGCAGTTACGGGACTGAGGGTGACCGTGTGGCCATCACTCAGTGTCAGTCCATTAATAATAACTCCAGTTCCTGTCCCTGACAGTAAAGGGCTCCCATTGAGCAACAGAGGGTGGGGGCTGGTCAGGAATCCCCCTGTGCTATTGAGAATGAGCTGACCTCCAGTACTACAGGGGGCACTGGAGAGGGATATGAGAGAAGCAGTTGAGCCTCCAGCATCTTGAGCAACAGGTTTGTCAATGGTGTCGTCCAAATCTGCCTTACTATCCTCATCCTCTGCGCTGTGATTTCCATCGGATTCACTATGAGAAAGTCAAAGGTTACAACGTGAAAACCAAAAAAAACTTGCTTTGTGTGTGGAACACAAGTCTTGAGACTTACATCTAATAGCTCTAGAGAAGTTTAGGATTTTCTCACATTACTTTGCAAGACCTTTACTGGCTTTAATTCCTGACTTTTAACATTGTAACATTCATTTTACTACTGTCACAGTAGCTTTATTGAAATAAAACTATTGTGAATACATAAGTCAATACTGTGAAATGAAAAGGAAGTTGTATCTACCTGGTAATGATGTACAGCATACTTATACTATGCTCCCAAATGTGAACAGCAATTAAGAGAACTGCCACACACAGTACACTGTAAAAATGATTTAATAAATTGTGAAAATATTTAGAATTACAAAAAAATATGACCTAAACTTTATCTTGAGGGAAGCAGCACAGCCCTGTAACAGAGTGTAGGTACTGTAGAATTGATATAGGATCAGGGCACTGTGTATCAGGTTAACTAGAGTACTGCACAAGTATTAAAAAGTATTAATATTTTTTATATTAATATTATTTCTGTAGTGAATGTAAATTGCCAGGATATAAAAAAAACTACTACACACACAACACACAACATTAGAATAAGGTAAATAAACATTAGTACAAATACTGTAAGATGTCTTTTTTTTATATTAATATCTTGGTTAAAAGCATTCAGTTAAAAGTGTACAGGTTTGGTTCCTGACTTGTCAGCACACTCCTGCCACTGCACAGATTTTAGTGTTGTCATTTTCAATTCAAGTAGTAATCAAGTAATCTAGTGACTATTTTGACGATTATTCTAGTAATCTGTTTATTTTTGGCCAAACAATAAAAATAAGTTGAACTAAACACTAATATACTATGCAGAGCCTTTCAGAGATTCCAAATTGCTGAAAAAGAAAAAAAATACATCTTTGAAACTGCAGCAGTGAATAGAAATGCATAGAAAATGTGCCAAGCTTTGTTTCTTACTATAAAAAAATTCCAAATTTATCACTAAGCCAATTTATCAATAACATACATTTTAAACAATACATTTTTCGAATCAAGTAATCATAGAGTGATCATGACAGGTCTTTTGGGTTTGCTGAATTCCGACAGCAACACATCTGAGTCAATTTAATGAAGATCAAGTTATTAGTCCCACAACGGGGAAATTTCACCTCCGCAATCTAACCCATGAAACACCATATACACACTAGTGAACATACAAACTATGAGGCATTGAGCACACTTGCCCAAAGCTGTGGGCAGCCCTATCCACAGCACCTGGGAAGCTGTTGAGGGTCAGGTGTCTTGTTTAAAGGCACCTCAGTCATGTACTCTCATGTACGCTCAGGGGATTGAACCAGCGACGTTCTGGTCACAAAGCTGGTTTCTTGACCTCCAGCCCATGACTGGCCCCAATAAAGGAATGATTAGATTAGTTTATTTGTTATGTGCTATTCAAATGTTAATATTTTTAAACAGATAAATACTTACTGCACAGAAAAATGGCTTTACGTATATTTTCTCTGATGCCTAAGGCTTTTCCACAGTTCCAGTTTCTCAGGTTGCCTACCCTGACAAACATCAACCATCACTCACACACTTCATACCTCACCTAGCTACTTTTCTGAAAGAAACAATAGGTACGCTTATTTTGTTAAAAGACCTTAAGGGTTCTTTATTTTCACTCTGTCTGACTTTGTTGAACATAAATGTCCAGAAGTTCCGGTACACTGATAACAGTGATTATGGTCAGCTGTGGCTATCAGTGAAGTCTGGAGAGCAGAGCTTTACCACCTAACCACAAACCCTTCTGATAAGAAAGACGGGAAAGCCCAGCTGTTTTCCTCCGTCTGCAGCTTATTTCCTAGGTCTAACTTCAGGATAATTCAGGAAAAGCAAAAGCATGGGGTTGAATTTTTGTCACGATACATGTAGGCCGATTCCTAAAATGTCTTAGTACATTAGTACATGCAAGTACATTGTTCACCTATGGCTTCTTTTATTCACTGCAGTGTTTAAAATTGTAAAGATCTTGGGGAAAATATCGTGAGGGGCTACTTACAAGTTATTTTATACCTGGAATCTATTCATCACATATGCAGAAAGGCTTGACAAGGTGTGTGTATATATATATATATATATATATATATATATATATATATATATATATATATATATATATATACACACATGTATATATGTATATATATATATATATATATATATAAACTCTCGGTTCTAAAATGAGTCACTTGTTCACAGCAGTGGGAATCAGATGTCCAAAGAGCTAATGCCTCTTAAAACTCCCTCACAGACAGTTACTACGTAAAACGGTCAGTGGATACACTGCCTACCGCTGGAGACACTGTTTTACAGTAGGTCTGCAATAAACATTTGGTATAAAACCTATTTTTGGGTCATTCTCCACTTGTGACGTGAAAACCATGTCACAAAGGTTGCAGGGCTTAAAGAGATAGTCAAAACATTCGGTACAGCTCCAAAAGTCATTATGTACGTTTACACAGTTGACCCAAGACTAAATAACACATTTCCCTTATGATTTCTTTGACTTTCCTTTTTTTTTATCCTGTTTCGTAGTCGCTCTGCATCTGTAAACCAGCTCGTCTCACAACTAATTTTCACCATTTGAGAAACTGATTTTACCATAAAACAATATTTCTAAGGAGGTTTAACTCAAAGGAATCTGTATAAAACAGATTAATGTTTACTTTTTATATCATTAACTTTATACCACATTTTTAAATTGTTTTATTTTTAAAAAATCATTTGTCACAGATTTGGTCACTGCTGTTATCAGGACACATCACCCTTTCAACACAGTATTTTCAGCTCTATTAAACCGCTTCTTTGGGTCGAGGCTCATCAGAGAGGAAGCATCTCACACCTGCTCACTATATTTCATTAATTTATTAATATTTTTGTTTATCAGGCAGCTCATAATTTCTATGCATCACTGGTGTTATGAGCTTTAATGGCTGGGTATTTAAAATATTGTCAAAATAATGCTGTATATCATTTTTCAGTACTGATTTTAAACAGTTGCATAAGGTCGCCTGATCACCCAATTTACAAAATCCTTAGTTGTCACTGGAGTCACCGTCACTGGTGTTACACCATAGTCATACAACCCTTTTATGCATATGAAAGACATTCTGAGGCAAAGCAGTACAACGAAACTGCATTTTCTTTCTATTTTACAACAGTCATCATAAGACACATAGATAAAGGGGCTTCATGTGTGACAATTAACCACATCAGACTGCTCTGAATGACTTTGTTTACATCTCAAAACTTACTTATGTAGAAATTTGGGAAAATCTGAATTCCTCTTTAAATTGTAAAGCATCAGTACTGACCTGTTGAATTTGCTGGTATTTAATTGGTACTGCCCAGTTGAATTTGCGTTAATTGGTACTGCCAATTCGTGAATACAAGCGGTGGAAATGAGCTTTCTTCGCCGGGTGGCGGGCTACACACTATGCGATAGAGTGAGGAGCTCGGTCATCCAGGAGGAGCTCAGAGTAGAGCCGCTACTCCCCCACACTGAGAGGAGCCAGCTGAGGTGGTTCGGGCATCTGATCCGGATGCCCCCTGGACGCCTCCCAGTGGGGGTATTCCAGGCACGGCCTACCGGGACAAGACCCGCTGGAGGGATTATGTCTCCAAGTTGGCCTGGGAGCGGCTTGGGGTCCCCGGGAATGAGCTGGAGGGAGTTGCGGGGGACAGGGTCATCTGGGATTCTCTGCTCTTCCAACTGATACCCTGACCCTGTCTGGACTAGCAGTCAACGATGATGGATGGATGGTACTGCACAGTTGAATCTGCGTTATTTAATTGGTACTGCACAGTTGAATCTGCGTTATTTAATTGGTACTGCCCAGTTGAATTTGCATTATTTAATTGGTACTGCCCAGTTGAATTTGCGTTATTTAATTGGTACTGCCCAGTTGAATTTGCGTTATTTAATTGGTACTGCCCAGTTGAATTTGCGTTATTTAATTGGCACTGCCCAGTTGAATTTGCGTTATTTAATTGGCACTGCCCAGTTGAATTTGCTGGTATTTAATTGCTACTGCCCAGATGAATGCGCTGGTATTTAATTGCTACTGCCCAGATGAATGCGTTATTTAATTGGTACTGCCCAGATGAATTTGCATTATTTAATTGGCACTGCCCAGTTGAATTTGCGTTATTTAATTGGCACTGTCCAGTTGAATTTGCTGGTATTTAATTGGCACTGTCCAGTTGAATTTGCTGGTATTTAAGTGGTACTGTCCAGATGAATTCACATAATTTAATTGGTACTGTCCAGTTGAATTTGCTGGTATTTAATGGGCACTGCCGAAATGAATTTGCGTTATTTAATTGGTACTGCCCAGATTAATTTGCTGGTATTTAATTGGTACTGCCCAGATGAATTTGCTGGTATTTAATTGGTACTGTCCAGATTAATTTGCTGGTATTTAATTGGTACTGTCCAGATTAATTTGCTGGTATTTAATTGGTACTACCCGGATGAATTTGCTGGTATTTAATTGGTACTGCCCAGATGAATTTGCTGGTATTTAATTGGTACTGCCCAGATGAATTTGCTGGTATTTAATTGGTACTGTCCAGATGAATTTGCTGGTATTTAATTGGTACTGCCCAGATTAATTTGCTGGTATTTAATTGGTGCTGCCCAGATTAATTTGCTGGTATTTAATTGGTGCTGCCCAGATTAATTTGCTGGTATTTAATTGGTACTGTCCCGTTGAATTTGCTGGTATTTAATTGGTACTGCCCAGTTGAATTTGCTGGTATTTAATTGGCACTGCCCAGATGAATTTGCTGGTATTTAATTGGTACTGTCCAGTTGAATTTGCTGGTATTTAATTGGTACTGTCCAGTTGAATTTGCTGGTATTTAATTGGCACTGTCCAGCTGAATTGCTGGTATTTAATTGGCACTGCCCAGTTGAATTTGCTGGTAATAACTGGTACTGTCCAGTTGAATTTGCTGGTAATAACTGGTACTGTCCAGTTGAATCTGCGTTATTTAATTGGCACTGCCCAGTTGACTTTGCTGGGCAGCACCAACACCCCCACCCGTCTCTTCATCCCTTGGGGAAATTCCAGCTGGCCTGAGTACAGTAAAAGCAGCCTGAACCTACACTAATGGAAATGCCTGCTGGACAGCCCTGTTCAAAACTTAGATTTCCAGCTTCTACGCCAAACTGAAACCACCAGAAACTCACTCGGGTTTCTACTGGAATTCCCCTTTAGGGATATTAGGGATCTGATCGTGTTCCTATAAACTACCTGCCTGCTGTGAACTTTACAGACGGTAGTTTGTTCCTTTACTCTGCCTTAAAGCTCCGCAGCGCGGTGTAGCAGGAAACCCGAGCTTCTCTGGCTGGAGCTCACATTTCACAACAAAGCAACACGCTCGCTTTCTTTCTTTCTTTCTTTCTCCCCCGAGGTTTTTCAGCGCCTTTACTTACAAGCCAAAAAAGCACCGACTGCACACATGCGCCACTCCAGGGAGGAAAAAAGGAAACAAGTTTCCACTTTTTGTTCTAAGAAGAAACGCCGTTTTTTACAGAACTTTCCAGCGAGTCCGCGAACTTTCACTTGCTGAGGCTAATGTGCTACTGGCTGCTGGACGGCACCGAGAGGTTTAGACAGAAATGGTCCCCAAAAGGTGCCAACAACTCTCCGAGGACTTAACTCGGCCGAGCTTTAACTTGGTGGGCACGTCTAGCACGAAGCAGTGTAGTGGTGGTATTGGGGGGGCGTCCACACAGGCCTAGAAACCCCCTTAGAACCGTTTTCGTTCAGGCTCACCTCTTGTTGGTGCCAGACGGCGTGCGGTCCCTCTGCCGTCGGTTCTTGAACCAGTTGCTGACCTGGGTCAGAGACAGGCCGGTGAGCTTGGCCAGGTTCCTCTTCTCGTCGGGCGTCGGGTACCTGTTGACTCGGTAACACTCCTTGAGGGCGTTGCGGGACTTCTCCTTGAAGCAGTACACGGTCTCCTCTCCGTCCCAGATGGTCTTGGGCAGGGGGAACTTCTTCCTGAGCCGATATTTGTCCACGGCCCCCAGGCTGCGCCCCCGGCTCCTCTCCGCCTCCTTGTAGCGCGCCTTCAAGTAGAGGTCCTGCAGGAACCCATGGTTGCTCGGGTGGAAGTCGTGGCTCTCTAAGATGGCGTACAGCTCTTTGAATTCCTCCCGGTGGAAGGCCACCACGGCCTGGGCCTTCAGCAGGGTCTCGTTGCCACGTAGCAGGTCCGAGGAAGGCGGGATGGCGGTGAGGAAGCGCCACAGTCGCTCCACGTTGCCCGCCTGCAGCAGGGCTTCGCACACGCAGGCGAGCTGCTCCGGGGAGAAGCCCAGCACGGAGGAGCTCCGCAGGCTCTCCAGCAGGCTCTCCGACGCCTCGTCCGAGTCCGACTCCTCTTTAACTTTGGCCGCGCTCTCCTCCGCGCTCTTCTCCGTTTGTTCTGCGGACTCTGAGGACGAGGAAGCCATTTTTTGAGTTTAACTTTTTTTTTCTTTCCCCCTCTCACTCTCTCTCTCTCTCACTCCCCTTTCTCGGTTCCTCCTCCCTCTCCCTCTCCCTCTCCACCATTCTCCGTGTAGGAGAGGGAGTGTGTGTGCGTGCGTGTTGTTGGCTGAGGAGTCAGTCACGCCTCTTTACATTTCGTCAAGCGACAACACGAGCACCATTCAGACCCCCGCAGTGGGGCACGAGCTCGAGAAAGTGGGGGAAGAGCTGCTCAGACTTCATTCAGATTGACTTTGATGGAATTCACGAACTTTCAGAAGCACTTTATTTCGCCGTGCTTGCTAAACGTACAAGGGAATTAGTGTGGCACGCAGGTATGACCCCCCCTGACCAGACCAGACAAGCACTCAGAGACCACTAACCTGTAGTTAACTAAGGGGAAAGCACAGTAGACAGAATAAAGAATAGTGCAGAGCCTGGCTGGTGACGTCCCGTATAGATGTAAACAACTTTGTTCTGTCTATTGTGTTTTTCCCTTAGTTAAGTACGTGTTAGTGGTCTCTGAGTGCTTGTCTGGTCTGGTCAGGGGGGTCATACCTGCGTCCCACAACTTAATAAGGCGTGGAAATGAGGTAAATAAGTTGTAGCCACCACTTAGTAAGGCATAGGAATGAGATGAATAAGCCTTGGCCACAGCTTAATAAGGCATGTTCCTGTTCCCACACCTTATTAAGTAATTCCTAAATTGTCCTGCTGGTGACATCCTGTAGAAATAAAAATAATAAATGGCCATGCTGTATTAACGCATGGGAATGAGATCATAATGTGTGGTCACAACTTAGTAAGGCTTGGAAATGAGATAATTAGGTCATAGCCACCACTTAGTAAGGCATGGGAATGAGATGATTAGTTTGTGGCCATGACTTAGTAAGGCATGGGAATGAGATGATTAGTTTGTGGCCATGACTTAGTAAGGCATGGGAATGAGATGATTAGTTTGTGGCTATGACTTAGTAAGGCATAGGAATGAGATGATTAGTTCGTGGCTATGACTTAGTAAGGCATGGGAATGAGATGATTAGTTTGTGGCCATGACTTAGTAAGGCATGGGAATGAGATGATTAGTTCATGGCTATGACTTAGTAAGGCATGGGAATGAGATGATTAGTTTGTGGCCATGACTTAGTAAGGCATGGGAATGAGATGATTAGTTTGTGGCCTTGACTTAGTAAGGCATGGGAATGAGATAATTAAGGCTTGACCACAGCTTATTAGGGCCTGATTTCGTTCCTACACCTTGCTAAGTCATGGCCACACATTAAGATCTCATTCCCATGCGTTAATATATGGAGCCCTGCTAGTGATATCACAAATAAAAATAATGCATGGCCACGCCTTATTAATGCATGGGAATGAGATCCTAATGTGTGGTCACGGATTAGAATTTTGTTCCCATGCCTTACTATGGAGCCACAGTAGTGATATCCTGTATTAATAAAAATAATGCATGGCCATGACTTAGTAAGGCATGGGAACAAGTTCATTAAGTCATGGCCACAACATAGTAAGGCATAGGGAACGAGATCCTAATGCATGTCCACGCCTTACTGTGTCATACCCATGACTTAATAATCTCATTCTCACACTTTACTAAGTCGTACCTCCTGTACAAATATATATAACGTATACAGGATGTCACCAGCAGGGCTCCATAGAATCATGAGGAGCTAAAGAGTTGTGTGAATATCTGCATGTGCACCCTGCTGAAAAAATCATAGGATCCATTAAAACGTTTCTGCTGGTTCCTTTTGGAGTCCAGTAGTCAGCGATGGTATTTTGTGTTTTCCTGATGGGCTGATATCACAGTGTGAAGGATTAACAGGTGTTCTTACTCATTCTAGATGCATCTGATGGTATCCTAATGGGATATAAAGCTGTTCTACAGGAAATTAGTGGTCTCTAAGGGTAAACAGTAAGCCACTTCCCATTAGAAAGTAAAACCATCAGGTTTTAATCATAATGGTTCTAATGGTATTTTTCCTGCAGGGCAGATACGAATATCTATACATGTGCAGGTCTGAGTAGACATAGCTGTTATACACAGAATATTACACAGTGATAGGGACTTTACTACAGTTGTGCAAACAAGCAATATGTGATAGAGGAGTTTTACTATAACTGAGTTATGCTGGAATACAGTGAGGAAAGTCTGTTGGTTTCAGTTTAAACTGTAACTGCACTACAGCTCTGGTAAAAGCTGTGTGCATGTCTGACTGTGCTGGTTTTCCAGGCTGATTTGATGCTGCTGGCTTTAGATTTCAATTCCATAATGACTGTGAAGTAGATAGATTTTTATTCCTACCTTTTATTTCTGCATAGTATATGTAGGTTTATGCGCAATTATATGTCTTGCTACTGAAAAAAGATCTATCTATCTGTCTATACATCTATCTATCTGCACTATATTTCCAAAGGTATTCACTCATCCATCCAAATCACTGAATTCAGGTGTTCCAATCACTTCCATGGCCACAGGTGTATAAAACCAAGCCCCTAGGCCTGCAGACTGCTTCTACAAACATTAGTGAAAGAATGGGTCACTTTCAGGAACTCAGTGAATTCCAGCGTGGTGTGCGGTTGTTTTTCAGGAGTTGGGCTCGGCCCCTTAGTTCCGGTGAAAGGAACTCTTGATGCTTCAGCACCAAGAGATTTTGGGCAATTTCATGCTCCCAACTTTGTGGGAACAGTTTGGGGACGGCCCCTTCTTGTTCCAACATGACTGCACACCAGTGCACAAAGCAGGTCCATAAAGACATGGATGAGCGAGTTTGGTGTGGAAGAACTTGACTGGCCTGCAAAGAGTCCTGACCTCAACCCAACAGAACACCTTTGGGATGAATTAGAGCGGAGACTGTGAGCCAGGCCTTCTCATCCAACATCAGTGTCTGACCTCACAAAGCGCTTCTGGAAGAACGGTCAAAAATTCCCATAAACGCACTCCTAACCCTTGTAGAAAGTCTTCCCACAAGATTCTATCTATCTATCTATCTATCTATCTATCTATCTATCTATCTATCTATCTATCTATCTATCTATCTATCTATCTATAGCAGTAAAACCATGAGAATTAAGTAATAATAAAATTAACAACCCGAATGGCTCGTATTTGAAAAGTAAATTACTACTAATAAAATAATTACCTATTTACTGTAATTGTCTTTTACCTGTCTTTTCTGTGTTCCCAAAAAACAAAAATAATAATTATTAAAAAGTTTTACGCACCTGAGAAAATAAAAGTTATACCGAAAACACTAATACAAATAATAGTAATTACAATAAGTGGTGATTTTATGTATGTCCCTATGTTCATTTAGCCATTTCCATCTAAAAGCTGTTGGAATTTAACAAGTCCATGATTTGGCTGGAGAGGCCTGACTCCTCTGTTCTTTCAGGCCAGATGAGGTGCAAACTGCCCTCCAGTGAGATTACACTTTCAGCCAATTTGCATGCAGAGATCAAGGCAGATTCTTCTATACAGTGCCACATTCACCATCAGTGTTCTTTCTGCAGTGGAATGTTTGTCCTTAAAGGTCAATGTCTATTGAATGTTTGACACTGTAGAGCCTTGTTTCTGCTTAGTTAGGGCAGCACAGTTCTTGGATATTATAAATAAACAAACAAACTCTCCTGATTTTGTTTTCCAAACAACATGTATCTTTCAAAGCTGAACATTGTCTATACATATGTTCCTAAAAGATCTACCAAAGGTTCCTAAACTGTTCTTGGCTTGGATATACAGTTCCAGGAACCGTAGATGCCCTGTAGACGGTGTTTACATCATAAATGTTTTTTTTTATCACAGGTTATTTTTTATTCCAGTTACTGAGTTGTCACAGAATTCACTCATATTATTATTACTGTATTACACTTATTTTGTTATTGTTGGCTGTAATACAGCAGCTTTTTAAAGCAAATGAACAGCTCCCAGTGAGAGTTAGCCAGTACAGCCTCCACATGGTGGAGGTAGTTTTAGTCCAGTGTTGCAACTTTCAGCCATGGATGATTTGTTGTATATACTGGATGATTTGTTGTATATAAGGTGGCCACCCATCCTGAATTTCACTGGATTGCCCAGGTCTTTGGTTGCTTTTTTGTTCATTTATTTATTTTGTTTTATTTACTTTATCCATATTTTTAATTATGATCTTGTTTAAATTGTTTATTCTTTTACTTGCTTTTTCTTTTTCTTCCAAATGGATTCATTTGTATCATTTGTTTTATTTATATGGCCCTCCCTGTTTATGTTCATTGGATTTAGTGTTTGTGTACTACTGCTGCTTTGATCATTTGCACCTTAATTTTTAAATTATTATTAATATAGCCCCTTTTTTTGTCATTACTTGAAGAATCCAAACCCTAACTGTACCAGGGGACCAGCCGTATGTCTGGGGAAGTGAAGTTTATTCGTTTATGTGTGGGTACCAGACATCTAGCCAGCTCATAAGACACTGGGCTGATGCAGTTTTATAGAAGGACTGATGCCAAGAAGAGGCTCAGCCTATATATGACAAGTGACAGGTGTGCCAGACGTGACCATGTAGGGATAAACAAGAACAGACAGAAGAGTGTTCTATATACAGTCAGAGTACAGGCACACAATACTGAATATAATGACATATAACACAACACTAAACACTTTACAGAGCACAGAGCAGTACATTTCTACATACTTTCATTTGTTGTTGGGTTTTTTCTTGTTGTTGTTGTTGTTGTTCTATTTTTAGTTGCCTTTTTACTCTTTGTTGTTTTTACAGTAAAGTATTGAGCTGCATTTCAATATATGAAAGAAATAAATTAAATAAAGACTGTTTTATTCTTACTGTTGTTGTTGTTGTTGTTGTTGTTGTCCTGGAAAAACTGAACTGACTTCTATTCCTAAATATACAAAGTGCACTGCTGGTGACATGTTGAGGACTTTTGGCAGCACCTCTATGCCACAACTGAGATCTTATTGTTCTGTACACAATTAAAGAAGTAGATCTGGAAGGGGTTCTTTAGTAAAGAAGACGGTTCTATATAGAACCATGAACACTCAAAGAACCATTTGCATGATTAAAGAGTTCTTTGCATCATAAGGGGATTGCAGAGTGGTGTAGATGGCCCTATATAGAACCGTTTTTAAAAAAGTGCTGCTATTGTTATGATATCAAGCCTATAACAATAGAAGCACCCTTTTTTGGTAGCTTTCCGGGTCTCAGAACGGCTTCAATTTAACGTAGTAATAGTGAAATGCTGAGTGTTAATAGTAATGCTGAACAGTGTTAATAGTCACCGAGCTCGTCGTGCATCGTCCCCGAAAGTCATTAAAAACAATGGTTTGGAATTTGTGGATGCTGCACAACGTGGTGCGGCTCATCCAGTGTGTGGTGGCCTTCAGCCTCCTAAAGGCAGCAATGGGAGAAGTCCACACCCCCCATATATATTTAAACTGGATACACCAAAAACATAATATAGCTCCTCTTTTAACTAAGCATGTTCATTTACATGCAGATGTTTTTGATGTACTCAGGTTGCAAGGCTTATCTAGTTCAAACACCAATGAATTGTAATGAATTAATTGTGTTTGCATCAATTTCCTGGACATTTAGTGACTGTCAAAACTAGCCAGTCTCGTCTGTTAAGTTATTCTCACCTATGGGGTACTTTGTAGGGTTTGCTCTCATGTTACTTTTGGCTGAATTGATTACAAATGATTGGTGGCGGATACCACATGTACATGTTCATTTGTAGCAGAGTTAATCTTGTACAAATGCTTTTCATTTTTTTTAGCAAAATCCTAAATGTATTGGGGCGTTTTTCTGTTTTTTACATAATTTGAATATATCTTTTGCCCTTTACATTGTGTGTAAATTTCATGATAAATTGCCCAAAAGAAACGGCCCATTATTATTGAGAGTGTTCTCAGGTCATCTATTACAGTGTGGTGTGGAAATATAAATATCCAGACCTGTAATAAAATGCAAGTCATTTTGAGTAAAGCTTCGAAGACGATTGGAATTTCACTTCCTTCAGTTGATTCCTCTCATCCATCGAACCGTCTTTTTCAAACTCTTCCATCTGGGAGACGCAGAGACAGTCCGCTTCAAGAACAGCTTTTTTCCTACTGCTGTAAGGTTGCTAGTGTAAATATAGTCTGCCTGTAAGATTTCCAGCCTTCCAGAAAGCACAGATGAAACTACTGTGCAATTTTTCTTGATTCTTCTATGTTAAAACTTATATACCATGCACTGTGTTGTATATTGTTTATTGTATATGGATTGTATTGTATGCTTATATGTGTGTTGTACTTAAGTAGTTTTTCATGTATCTGTACTGAAGTTTTTCCATTTTGGGTGACTTTTTACTTTCACTCCACTACATTTCAAAGTCTAATATCTGACTTTTTCCTCCACTACATTTTGAGAAATCTGTTGTTCCTTTTGGTTTCTGTGTGTATAAAAACGTAACATGTCAAAATGAAAGAAGCACAAAGCCAGAACACCAATCAGGGCACAGTAGCCAATTTGTTTAGAGTTTGTTTTGATCTGTTGGTCATACCGACCCAGTGCAGCACACGGTTCAATGTCAGAGCAGCAGCGTAAAATTTTGGGAGACTCTGTTCAACATAAATGATGAACTAACCTAACTTTGTGTAAATAGAGCACAATATAGAAATATGTCCACACATGCAGTCGTGACTGATGTGGATTTTTTCTGAATTTATACAAACACCATTTCATTTTACAGTAAATTAGTTTGGGCTGGTTTGTGTTTATGAACAGAGGCCTACAGATCAATATAGTAAAGGAGCTCATTTGTGATCCTGAGTTTAAAGCCAGTTTTTATTAAACTTAAACTTGGAACTAAGTTGTAAATAAATCTTAAACTGAAACTTTGCTTGTGTGTAAAAAATGATTTCAGAGCCACTCAGTTCTCCCTGATGGAAACTGTTTAACTTCAGTGTTTTGTGCTTATGATCATTTTAATAGACGTCAGCGTCACCAATTAATGACGTTCTATTAAAAGACTGGTTTACCAAGAGAGACACTGGAGGATTTTCACCTGAAATGAGTTCATGAAGCGAGTCTTGTTATAAAAATGATAACAGGACATCAGAGCCAGAATTAATCTTTTAGTACTTTTACTTTTGATACTTAAGTACATTTGAAGGCAAATACTTTAGTACTTTTACTCAAGTGGAGGTCTAAAGGGAGGAACTTCTACTTTTACTGGAGTATAATTTTACCTCTACTTTAACTCAAGTACGTGGTTTATGTACTTCGTCCACCACTGTTTATATGATGGATAGGTCATAAAAGCTGTGCAACAACTGAGAGAGACAACCACTGAGTGCTTTTGCGTGTAAGAATAAAGAGCACCAATATTAATATTATCAACGTTCATTCAAAAATTGTGACGTGCAAATTAGGACGTATATTTGAGAGGCCGATTTGTTTACAAAAAGCATTTTAAGCATACGTTGATAACATTCTGATGAAAAAAACCTTTTGCATACGGGTGTATGTGAGTATTTGCGTATTTGTGTGTGTGTGTGATGCAACTTTGCATGCTTGGCAGATGGAGGGAGTGAAGGCTTTTAATATATGTACACCTGGAGACAGATGGACGGAGTGAACTGAAGCAGAGCCCAGCACCTCCATACCGGCCCTCTGAAGGAATGTAAACTCCTCTTCCATGAGGGGGATGCAGGGGGTGTGAGATGCTGTGGGTGAGTGAGACATCCCCTCCAACCACCCCCACCCCCATTCTCTTCTTCACCTCAGGCCTTTGATCTCCCACTTCATGCCTGTGCACACTTGCCCTACCAAGTCAGGCAGTTTGGGAAGTACGCTAATAGTAATGCAGTGGCTAGAAGGGCTTTGCTGTGAAAATGTGTTCAGCGCTGTTCACTTATCAATTCAGAAATAGTTTTCTTGTATAGAAGCAGTGTGTTTCACCTAGATATACTGTATTGATCAACAAGAGGTTCATAGAATTCAAACTGAACTAATCAAATTTGGGATAATTGTAGTACAAACCCAATTCATGCATTGATTTCTAAATCTATTAGACCTGTATTTGAATGAAAACAGTGCAAAGACACGATATGTAATGGATTACTTTATCAACTTCATTGTTTTTTGGTAAATATTTAAACTTGTATCTCCAAAATGGTAACTTTACAGGAGAAGGAAAAAGCATACTTCACTTTTAATGTAAGTCAATGGAACCAGATTTTTTTCTCCAAGTTATTTTGGGCCATTCATCAAGAAATTTACAAACAACATAAATGGCAACAACAAGTACTTTCAAATTATGTAAAAAAATGAGAAATACTGCAGCGATATGTTCATTATATCATACACTGTAATACTTTGCTGTGGAAATATGTGCTATTTTGTTCACTAATAGCTTCTGAAGCTTTTTTCATGTATTAAATATAAAAGAAAAGCTCCTAGAATGAAAATGTAACTCAGACACATAATTTCCATTTCTTTTGGCCCATTAATCAGAAAATGTATACACAACATTAAAGGAAATAGGTACTTTCAAATTATGTCAAAAACTGAAAAATCACCCCCCCGCGATCCTGAGGGAGAAGCGGCTTAGAAAATGGATGGATGGATGGATGTGATACTAAAACACAAGGCAGTGATTTATCTGCTATGACGTGTATTTGAATGAAAACAGAACAAAGACAAGATATATAGTGTGTTACTTTATCAGCTTCACTGTTTTTCGTAAATACGTGGTCATTCCGAAACTGATTCCTGTAAATGTTGGGGCAGGGGTAATTAAGACTAGGAACATTGTGAATTGTTCATAAAACATCTTAAACAGGTGATGCAGTCATGCTTGGGAGAAAAAGGCCGAGTCCTTTATGAGCCAGGATGGAGATTTTTGCAGAAAATGCATCAGCAAGAAAATCCAACAGCTTAAAATTAACGTTCCTCAGTGAATCCAAGGGTTTTAGGTGTTTCACCCTCCACAGTGCATAAAATCATCAAAAGCTCCAGAGAATCCAGAGAAATCCCTGTGTGTAAAGCAAAGGCCCCTGACCTTTGACTCCTTGGAGGACACTGCATTAAAATTTAGTGGGTAACCTACACCAGTGTTTCTCAGCCCTGGGCCTGGAGGCTCATTGCCTTTTGCTTTTTAGGCTTCCCTGCTCCCAGCTCACCTGATTCAACCAGTCAGCTCATTAGCAGCTTATTACTGAGTTAACGTGGGTGTGGTAAAGCAGTAAAAATGTGCAGGGCAGCGGGCCTCCAGGATCAGGGGCTGAGAAACACTGACCTATACATCTGTGAAGGCACCATTAACATGGAACATGTTCTGGAGCAACATATCGCTGCTGTCGGAACAAAACCTTGTATCTCCAAAATGGTAACTCTACAGGAGAAGCAAAAAACCAACTTTACTTTTAATGTAAGTAAATGGAACCAGACTTTTTGTCCAAGCAATTTTGGTCCATTTCTTGGTCTGTTCGTCATGAAATATACACACAACATAGAAGGCAACAGGCATTTTCAAATTATGTTAAAAACTGAAAAACGACAAAAGCATTGATATGCTGCCTTTTATGTGCTGTCTTTTTCAGAGACCATCACTCATGTTAATTTCAGCAGGACACCACTAAGCCACTTTCTGCATGTGTTACAAAAGCGTGACTTCATGCGTGCAGGTGTTTAGGTGCTGGACTGGCTGGCCTGCAGTCCAGGACTGTCTATTTCTGATTTTTTTTTTTTTTTGCTGTAGAACTCTTCAATCCCTGATTCCTGTATTACTCGGCTACATTGTAAATGAGGGTCTCCCTCAATTTTTTCTGAGTTTGAGTCTGAGGTTGATTGATTGATTGATTGATTGAGTGATTGATTATTATTGAAAACGTGTCAAAATATGACAATGAAGGTCCTGTTACAGTAGCACAGCTGGGGACTTATAACAGAAGAATAACTAACCATCCCACTTTTACAACTGGATGAGTTTGTGTCTTCAGTCTTCAGATGTTTATTGAGTGACATTAAGAAGAAAGATGATGTAATACAGTGGTAAACATGCTCTTAACATCCCAGCATTTTTGGAGCATGTTGGAAGCATCAACTTTGGAATGAGCTTATATTTACAAAAAACACTGAAGCTCATAAAGTAAAACATGAAATATTTTATACTTGAGCGGTACCTTGTGGTTCAAAGAGGTAATGCAGCTCTGCAGGACTGCAGAGATATAGGCCTAATCAATGGAAATCGGCCTAATTCTGCCCTACAAACATTTGTTGGTGTATACTTTTGCAGAAAGCTGCATGCAGAGACCCTGCGGCATGCTCATCCCATCCAGTGTGGTCGTGCATACTGAGTGGACCCTGTACCTCACTTCCATACAGTGCAATGGGCGCAGTTACACTGTCAAAAATGTTACACCAGATTTTGATTGAGTGTCTGTTTTGTGATCAGATCAAAGCTTCCTCAGGCACTGATTTTCAGTCCTAGGTAATAATAATGTAAGGAGTTCTCTAGGTGTTTCCTAGAGTGAATAGGTGTCTGTTTTCCTAAGATCTGGCCTTTTTCTGGAAGATTATGATTTTAGTTTTGTCCAGTTTAACTGTCGGGGCCCAGTTCTGACAGAACTCTCTCTCACTCTCACTCTATCTCTCTCTCTCTCTCTCTCTCTCTCTCTCTCACACCCTTTAATTTTTTCTTTCAAATTGAAAGTAGCTTCATTGTCATGACTGTTTTTAATACAATGTTGCCAAAGCACAAAAATTCAAGTCATAGCAGAATGAAAAATATAGGATTAATAATACTAGTAATGATAATACACACACATTCTAAGCTGCTTACCCTTCTGGGTCACAGGGGGAGCTGGAGCCTCTCCCAGCAGTCATTGGGTGGAAAGCAGGATACACACTGGACAGGTTGCCAGTCCCTCCCAGGGCAGACAGATAGACACATTCACTCACACCCAGGGGAAATTTAGCCTGTCCATTTAGCCTGACTGCGTGTCTTTGGACTGTGGGAGGAAACCCATGCAGACACAGGGAACACATTCAAACTCCACACAGAAAGGAAAGACCCTGGTCGCCCCACCAGGGAAACAAACCCAAGCCCCCTGTCCTGTGAGGCGACAGCCCACTGTGCCACCGTAATAATGATGAAAGTCATAGTGAAACAATAACAATAATATTAAAATAAATCAAGTGAATAAAATAAGACAGCAGATATTCAACAATAAAAAATAATAACAGGCAGTAAATGTAACTTATATACAGTGAGGGTTTGGGGGGGTTGGCGAGGTCTGGGTGTGGAGCATGTTACTGTGCCTCAGGCGGCGAGACGTGGCCACATATTTTGCAGCAACAGATGCTGTGCTTCCTTCTCCAAGGAATACTGGTAGTTTTTCAGATTGTGTTAAAATTCCAGAATTTGGGAGAATGTTTTTCAATTTTGTTTTGAAATTTTCTTGTGCCAATTTATATTTTGCACATTGAAGGAGGAACTGCAGCTCTGTCTCGCCCTCGCTGCTCTCACAGAGACCACACGTTCTTCTCTCTCTGGGCATCTACCCGTTTCTATAGACAGACTGTGGTCACTGAGCCCGTACGTGGTCAGGATCTGTCTCTGCTGTGGTCTCTGAGGTGAAGCGATGCTCAACCAGCTCATACTCTCTGTTTAGGGCCTGAAGGCTCTGTAGTTTAGATTGAGTTTCTGTGTTCCTGATAGGTGTTTTTACTGTGTCTGATAATTTGGTTTACTCTGATTGGACTTTGATCATCAGGGCCGGACTCAGGCTGTTGTGTGTTAGGGCTCAGTGGGTTAGTTAGTCTCAGCACCAGTTGACAGATGGAGCTGGGTTTAGGGCTGAACTCTTGGGTTTTAAGTGCTTTGTACTGTAGTGAAGTTGGGTAACTAGTTACTGAATAATAGATGCTGTGAGAATTTTAAAGCTCTTTTTTCTGAAGGCCTAATCAATGGAAATCGGCCTAATTCTGCCCTACAAACATTTGTTGGTGTATACTTTTGCAGAAAGCTGCATGCAGAGACCCTGCGGCATGCTCATCCCATCCAGTGTGGTCGTGCATACTGAGTGGACCCTGTACCTCACTTCCATACAGTGCAATGGGCGCAGTTACACTGTCAAAAATGTTACACCAGATTTTGATTGAGTGTCTGTTTTGTGATCAGATCAAAGCTTCCTCAGGCACTGATTTTTAGTCCTAGGTAATAATAATGTAAGGAGTTCTCTAGGTGTTTCCTAGAGGGAATAGTTGTCTGTTTTCCTGAGATCTGGCCTTTTTTTTGGAAGATTATGATTCTAGTTTTGCCCAGATTAACTGTCGGGGCCCAGTTCTGACAGAACTCTCTCTCTCTCTCTCTCTCTCTCTCGCTCCCCAGGGCCTTGCTGCATGTGGTTTGTTCCAGTATGTTCAAGACATGATCTGATTGGTTTTTAAAAATTCTGCCTACTCACTTTTGGAGCCACAAATAAGAATGGCTGTGCTCCGATAAGCTCACTCACGTTCTAGGATGCTCAGCTAGTGTTCCCTTGTGTTCTAAAGTGCTCGCTTTGTGCGTAGGATTCTAGGCCTCTTCACAAGCCACCTCAGAAGCAGGTCTTTCACAAAAGCTGTCAAAGATGCCGAGGAATCCCATCTGAGATGAGCCCTCTTACTTGATTCACACACAGGAGGACAGAAAAATCGTAGGCCAGTCTAAAATGGTAGTGCTCTATGTACTGTATGTCATGAAATAATGACTTCCGCTCCCAAACAGTGCCCTATTGGTCCACACCTCTTTGGGCCATTTAATGACTTCATCATGTCTTTAATTTTTGTAATGTAAATAGTATGTTAATATACCCCAAAGGGTATATGTGAATTCCCCACCAATTTTTCAAAATTTATACACAATTAAATAGTTGGGATGTAATAAACAGGTTATTTAGAGCGGTCTGCCCCATCAGAATTGTTTACAGTGGTGGTGATAGGAACCAGACGTCTGCAGAGTTTAGCCTCTGTGAAGAGTGAAGCCCCTGAAGCCTTCCTCACAGGAAATTGTTACATGAAATGATTAGATACTTAAATGATTAAATATATTCTGAGACATTGTTTAATGGTAGTTTAATAAATTTATTTTAATCCATGTATGGCTGAGAGGTACATGTAGGGTGCAGCAAAGCAAAATAATACCCAAAGAAAAGTTCATTTTTCAGCCTATTTTACCAACATCAGTGCTACATATAAAAAATCAGAAGGTTCATTGGTGGTTTTGGGTGGTAAATAAAATTGCTATATTTGTGTTGTAGTCATGGTGACCTCTTGTTCCTATCGGCACCACTGTAAAGAAATCTGAATCTCTACAATGAACCATTTGACACCTGAACTGAAATAGGACTGCGCCTTTGTACACGCTGAAGTATTCAGCAACTTTGAAAATTTGGTGGAATTCCCCTTTTGCAGAACAGCTAGTGTTTTTGCGAGAGTGCACTAGGTAGTGTACTAGTGTGCAGGATTCGAGTGGCGTATGGGAACACAGCCTGATCCCCGCCCTGCCGCTGCTCTCTGATTGGAGTGAACGGAGGCGGGTGGGCGGAAAATTCCAGAAGTGGCGACGAAAGATCCGTGTTGGTGTTAGCCGGTTAGCTTCAAAGGAGAAGGCGCAGTACACAGTCGGTGTCCAAAAGGCGCGTATTGGTTTCATTGTTGGGATTAAAACGCAGAAAATTCAAGAATAAAACGACGACGGGATTGTTCGGTGAGTTTTATAGTGTTAAAGTGCTCGCTGTGCTAGCGTAGCTAGCCGTTAGCGGGCAGGTGCTGCTGCTGGGCGGGTGTTTGTGACCGTTGGCTCGGTCAGTGAAACGGCACCGACTCCCGGCGTCAGCTGGGTTAACTGGGTTTCTTGTGTTCTGAGAGTTTGTGACAACTTGGTGTAGTGTAGTGTGGCTAACTCTCGATTTTCACTGAGACTGAACCAGTTTCTTGTACGATTTTTCGTGGTATTGCGTGTAACTGATGCTCCATTTAAGGTGGAACGGAGAATCGTACAGGAAGCTGAGGACTGAGGACTGGTCAGTTCAGCGAAATCCGTCATGTAGGTTAGTTTTCTCACGGTCATTGCTGTGGGACAGTTAGGATACGATTAATTAAACTATCCTTCGCCTCCAGCATGAAGATGTAACGTTAAGCTGCTGTGTCTCATTTCTGTCTGTCTCTGGTGGGACCATGACTAGGAGGACAGGGGTCCACTCATTTTTAGGAAAATCTGGACTTGTTATAAAATTGTGGTTCCTTTGCAAACCTGTTGATGTCTTAGGCTTTTAATTTAGCAGTAAAAGCATCAATAGACGTCTCATCTTGGGGGAATTTCACCACTTTGGTGAAAGTTTAGAATAATTAATTTGAGATGTACAGAGTCATTCGGAGTAGCTTGATGTGAGATGGTTCACTGTAGAGAAATCTGCTCACACCGGTTTCTCTACAGAGGTGCTGATCGGGATCAGGGGTCACAATATCCTAAACACAAATGCAGTCATTTTACTTACTGTCCAAAACCACAATGTACACGTGTCTGATGATGATGATGATGATGATGATGATGATGATGGTAGAATAGTTATAATTCTGAAAGAGTGACTGTTTTGCTTTCAACACTTCTCTTTAGGTGGTTTAAAATATGTTTTAGCCAAAACCTTATTACCAAACTATTAGAAAACGTGTCATATATCAAGTAGCAAAGACACAAAGCTCTTTCATGTAATATCTTCATGTTTGGGTCCTTTCAGAGGTATTAAGCTCCTCAGATGTCTGGTTCCTATCACCACCAGTGTGGACAGTTCTGACTCAGCAGTCTGAGCATTTCATGTCAGATCACTCTAAATGACTCTTTATCATCTCGACCGTTTAATTATGTAGATTTTGGTGGATTTCCCCTTCAAGGTCTAGACTTGTCCCAGTCTTACTGTACACTGTAAGGGGAAATAAAAGATTTTATTTTGATGATTGATATGATGTCAGTTTTATTTGGGTTGAAAATGTACAGATTTAATTGACCAGGCTTGTTTGGCATAGCTGAGCTTGTTTCTCTCTCATTTCTTTGCTCTCTTCTAGGTTTTCCCTTTAAATCACAAGGAAAACTAGCAAAAGCCAGCCCCATTGATCAGGGATCAGGTTGGCAACTGGAAAAATGGACGAGAGAGTGACCGTGATCAGTAACCCAACGGTGTCTGTGCGTTTGACCAGCACCCTCAGCTCCTTCGAAGTGAACCGGAGATTCAACAGAGGGATCACAATCGCAGAGTTTAAGGTGCCCTGTGTAGTTTACTCTTTACCTCCTCTGATTCACTTGATTCGGCTCCAGATTGACTTGATTTAGTGCTGCAGAGTATCCTGTGTTTTTCTCACTAGGACATTTTACTGTGCGTCAGAAAGCACCTCTGGTTGTTGCCTTTACTTGTAGCAGTCCTGGACGGCTGATACCACTGCATTACATTACAGTCTGTAATTTCCGGTCTTCTGTACTGCGTATTTGTGGAATTAAATATATTGGGTGTGGGGAAAAAAGCTCACCAGAGTTGAGGAAGGCACTCTGATGTAACCATGCATCAGCCAGTAGGAGATGGTCTGGTGTCGAGCATCAGTTGATACTGAGGAAGATGGAGGGGAAGCGAGTCGATCCTGTCTCTTCACCTCCAGAGCTGCCCCGTCTACGTCTAATATCGCGTTTACATGTCGCATTTAAAACAGCATCACCAGTGAAAATGGATGATGATCAGAGAAGAGCTTTAGCAGTGTTAGGTCTCTACAGAAGCTGAAAAAAGGCAGGAGGATGTTCTGTACTCTGTTTTTTGCCGTATAATACTGGGTGTGTCTGAACTTACACAGTGAGGCGTTTGGCATCTGTGACACCTAAAGCATCAACATCTTGTAATGATGTGCCGAAGTGAAAACTTATCAATGAAACTGAATTTCAACACATGCCTGGTCAAAAAAAAACTTTTTTTTTTTCCTAATGACTTTATTGAATGAATTTATGCTTTCTAATAAACATATCATACATGAAATCAACAGGGTAGTAAAGACAGTACTTTCTTTATACTGTAAAGATCTAGTGAGAGCAGGAGAAAATTGAGCTGGCAATAAATAAAGTTTACATAAAATAAACTTTCTAAAATGATTACAGTATGTAGGCTGCAATATGTGGTGTGAAATCTAGCATCCTCGTCTTCAGAGAATGGTTGGTCATCCGAGGAGGTTCATCCGTCAGCTGTTATAAACGCAGCACAAAGACCTATAAAAACATTTATAAAAAAATCTTCTGTGAAAAAGAGCTGCAACTGCCAGCAACCTGCCACAATCACAATCAATGACGGCTGCAAAAAAACAGCAACATGTATCCATCTTTTTCACAGATATCAAAATGTCCTTGTGACGGCCACCTTCAGTCTTCGTTACCTTTGTGGTCCTTGTATTTATACTCTTCTGGTCTGTGTTTCCCTCAGAGCAAGCTGGAGCTCGTGATTGGCTGCCCTGCTGCCTCCATGGATCTTCAGTTGTTCAGCACCTCAGACAAGTTCTTGCAAAACCTTGATGATAATGAAGCTCTGTTGGGTTCCTACCCTGTAGATGATGACTGCAGGATACATGTAAGTCTGGGCAGCTCTGAGAGGACATGGCCTTAAATATTTGACATTCTGGCTTCTGCTACCTCTGTAATCAGAGTAAATCAAAACTTTATCCTGCGCAAATGATTACTGGATAGATAAAAGGCACCTGATGTTAGTTTATGAAAAATGGGGGCCACTTTGTACTGGCTTTGTTTAAGATAAGCCGATAAAGAAATTGTTTGGATGTGGTAATAGTAAAGTTTTGTTGTAAATGCAGGTGATTGACCGCAGCGGTACTTTAACTGGAGCATTCAGTGATTTGTCCAAGGTGGAGAAATATGAGATTTCTGAAGAAGCATATCAGAAGAGAGCAGGTAAGTCTCTTTCTGTAAATGTCTAAAGGGGCTGTTGTATGTGATGTTTCTGTTGACGTGGGCTGTTCTCCTGTAGATTGTTTGGTTATTTATTATATCGTTGCTGTTGGAACAAAACACTCCAAAATAGTAAAAAAAAAAATAAATTAAATTTGAGGGGGATAAAATTACCTGTTAATTTTAATAAATGTACCAAGAAGTAGTTTGGTCTGTTGGTCATGAAGTTTAACATGATGGAAAGGGCAACTGGAGTTTCCAAATTTTGCGAAGTAATAAAAACAGAAATCAGTCATTCTACAGAAACATCCACTTTTTTATTTTTTATTTTTTAATCTGTCTATAGGTGTCACTGGTGTTGCCAAGCCTCATTGGTGTTAGACATAAGGAAGGTAACACCAGAGACATTTTTAATGAGAAATGCGTTTTTTTTTAAAAAAACGGCTGCTGCAGAGCGTCAAACCACATGTTGTCAGTCATGGAAAATCCACTAAGATATGTACTTTAATCCCTTTGTCTTCTATTTTTTCATATAATTACCTCAGAATAAAGTGGGTCACACCAGTGACTTCAGCTAAAAGCTTCATATGAAATCATGAGCTAAATGAGAATCTCTGAGAACTGAAAGACACTTAGTGGACTCATGAGCTTTTCTTCATAGATCCTCAGAAAACAGGTAAAAGGAAGTCAAGTGATGTCATCAGTGTGACTTTTATTTCAAAAGAAGAGCTTTTTTTATTGCACGGTAACACCAGTGACACGACTCCTGGGGACCCCAACTTTGATTATATATTTTATGATATTTATTTGCCATTTGTTTCCTGTATGTCAGTTAAATCATATATTTCATAGTCATGTGTAGATTATTGCAATTAAAATAGCAGAAAAACAAGTGTAATTGTTAAAATAACTTATTGTTTTATTTTAAAATATAAATAAACTGTAGCCCTAACATGTTTTTCAAGTGTAATATATCTGAAAATGCTTGGGACAGATAAGTATCTGTAGAATGACCCAATTTCAGAAATGGAGGTTTTGTTGTATGTATCATGTGATTTGTTGTTAGTCAGGTTTAGATGGCTGGTCTAACTGAAATCTGGTCAAATAAAAAGCGTGGTTTAATTGTATTAGTCTGATTAAGGGCTTAAACGACCAAAGCTTAGCTAGATAAAAAAAGTATTGGATGTGAACATATGAATGCTTACATCGCTCTCCAGTCTACATCGAACAGTGTTTGCACAATATTTTAAAGCACCTCCTGCGGTATCACAGGATTGTGGGTGATTTGTAGAGCATGTTTCATGGCATCGTCAAGTCCAGTGGTGAAAAAAAACGAATTAGGAATATTTGTATTTAACTAAACATTACTGATATTGAATACTTGTACTTTTACTCAAATACATTTCCAAGAGAGAAAAAGACTTTTCACTCCTTATGTTTTCTTGTTTTAAAAAATCTCAAAGGTCGAGATACATTTATTTTTACTTATTAATTAAAATGTTTGTTTTTATTAAAACATTCTGTCAAATTTATGAGTGTAAAATAAAACTAGTGTATTTGTTAATATTAGGTGTGTGTATATATTTGTTTTTTTTTTTTTATATAAAAGTTTGGATGCCTTAGGTCAATTATACATGTTGATTGTCTAAATAAAAATAAATAACTTGTCCTCTATGAGAGGAGAGCACAACGTCTGCACATTTTAATGCACAGTTACTGTTTATTGGCTTAATGGAATATAATGGAACAAAATGTGATGACTGCTTGAGTCTATTCAAATATAGTTACTTTATCGTTTTAAGTATATTTTTTTACTCTATATTTGTAAACGAGTAAGATGTTGACACAAGTTCACTGAAGTGCATTTCCTCTGTACTTTTTCTAGCCGTAGTAAAGTCTAACTGGCATCGCAGTAAATGGGACAGTAGATGAACTAGTCTTTCATACAAGTCATGTAAACTTCTGGATTCTTGGTCCATTTCTTGGACTAAGAACTTAGTATTAGTTTAGATTATTGTGGTCATGCAAAGAAACTTGTGTGTCCAAACCGTCCAAAACATTGTGCTGAAGATATGGTGCGGTTTGAGAATTATACTTTAGTAAAGTCTCCCGAGTTTTATGTTTACTCTCAGTCTGAACGTGCTGGAACGCTGGAGCTTTGCCTTTTCCTTTAATGACCGTGATGTATAATGTCCAAACATTTGTGTGTTGACCTTTGGCCTTGTTTAACTGATGATTTAATGATGCCAACTTTCCTCAGACTCATTGCGGAATTTCAAAAAGAACATGAAGGTGGGACAATTTAACGAGGAGAACATGGCCAAGCGTGAGGAGGCACATGTGCAGAAAGAGGAAGAGGAGAAAGCTGCATTAGCCTCCATCGCTGTCGGAAAGCGCTGCCAGGTTCAAGTCGCTGGACAGCCCACTAAGATTGGCACAGTTATGTTTGTGGGTGAGTCTTATCCTCATTTTTCCCCCCAACTGATCCTGAACTAAGGGCTTCAGTGGATTTCTGATGATTTCTGAACAACAATGTCTTTTGTTTATGCTTTTAGTCAGCAGTCACATTTAATTGAGAAGTACATTGTGTTGTCTCGTTAAAATGTGGGTCAGGGGATCATGTGGTTGAATATTTTAGGCTTTGGGCGTGGCTACATTCAGCCTGGCCATGGTTCAGCTGATGTTGGTCAATCACGTTGAGCTATTGTTTCCACCATGAAATAGCTTGTTTTCTTGGGATTTTAAGTGAGTAATCAGTAGTAATCATGTCTAATGACAAAAATTTGTGTTATTGCTTTTTTTTTTTTTCTCACAAAAAGTGTGTGAGTTTGACATTGGAAAAAATAGAGACCATAAACAAATGATTGAAAGTCAATATGGAAACGCATTCATTTGGTAGTTTGAGCTGAACTTCTGTGCATTTTCAACTTGTCATTTAACCTTGTTGTGAGTGTGTCCTCTTAGTTCTGTGCAGCATTACCATTCAAAAAATGGTATGCAGAATGTCATGATATGTTGGCCAGTTAGCGAACTGCCTGCTCTGTATAAATAATGTATTCAATAAGTAGCACTTAGTAAGACGGCACTTTGCGTGTTGAGAATATTATGCTTAAAATTTCAGCGCCTGCAAACATAAAATGTTTTCCCACATCCCTATAGATAATAGATTTTAGTACTTTTGGTGTAGAAACGTTGATTTTGTGTCTTTTACTTCCTCCTGGAGCAAAGGGATTACTTTTTGATAAAATATCTTATGCAGTAGGTTCCAAAACATATGCACACATGTAAAAAGTAACATGTAAAGCAGGTTAAAAAGATAAATGACAAGTTAATGTCTTTTATAAAATCAGTTTGAAGTTGATTTAGTCAAAGTATGTCTGATTGTTCAACTGCTAGGCTTGTGTGATGGAGCACTTTGATGGTCAGATGGGTATGACCTGGTGTACTTGCTGATGTAGGCTGACAAAATAGAGTTTGAGGCTGTGTTGAGATTTATATTTGATTGTTGGAAGCAGATTTTAAGATGTTTTTCTTTTTCCCTAAAACATTCTGAATACAGTATGTTATGGTACCATGTTTATAATGTATAATGTTATTAAATAATATTTCAGAGTTGAGAACATTTTGCGTATGCTAAGCGTCTTTTTGCCCATTAGGCAGTTTAAAAAAGTAATTTACAAAGTTTTTCAGAATTCCCTAATGTGTGTTCCCTTGTCTTCAGGTACGACAGATTTCAAACCAGGCTACTGGGTGGGTGTGAAATATGATGAGCCACTTGGGAAAAACGATGGCAGGTCAGTAACTCCATGTTTTCTTTACACCTCAGTTATTTTTTAGCCTGCTTCAGGATGGTATAAACTGAGTCTGAAGCTGGCAACATGATGTCTGTATCATGTCTGTATGAGTGAATTGATATAGATGTTGCACAACAAGATTGATTGATAATAAGTTTTTGGAATACTAATAAGGAAAAACTTGAATGAATTAATTGGCTGGTTATTTCATCTTGTTTTGAAGGAAAATTTCTTTATTCCTAATTTAATGTAGAAACAGCTTAGTCTGAAAGAAACAGTAACAAAAACAGCTGGTTTAATTCTAACCCTGCGTTCATGCTGGCAGCGACTTTTCACCTCTTGTCGCCCAAATTGCTGGTCACTCATCGTCTGTGGCCGTTTCTGAACTCGAGCGGACTGTTGGTTGCCATGGTTTCACTGACGCTAAGTACAGTTCAGATGCATTCCTGCTATAATTCAAAATCCTGGTGAGAAATCACTTGTGTTTATTGTTATTTAATCCTTGTGTCTGTGCAATCAGTATGTGAGGAAAACTCTATTTGGTCTTTGTGATTACTGTCTATTTGTGACGAAAGCACTGCAGTCATTACTCCATCTCTAGTAGGAACAGTTATCTAGGTACCAAAAATGGAGCGTATCGTTTCACAGTGGCAGAGATAAAGTGTATACTAAGCTGCTCGATGCTTAGTTCTTGTTAGTGATCGTCACATCGCTTTGCATAAATTATGCATAAATTTATGCATAATATTTTCATAAAGTTAAACTCCGCTTAATTTTGTTTCGTCGCTGACTCTGGCCGCTACACGTCGCCAAACGTTGTGCCACCTCCTGTTGCCGGAAATCACCAGGTCTCATTGAAAATTAATGACCACGGCTGCTGTGTTGCATTGCATCGCTGCCGGTGTGAATGCAGGGTAAGGGATGAAGAGAGGCTGAAAGGGGTTATGTAAAAATTAATTATGGATATTTGTACATTGGTACATAAACTCTAAGAAACTTCAAAGTGGATCTCAAAAATGTTCAATTTTAAATGGACCCTTTTGGAAGTAAAAGCTTTTGTAACGACCGTGTCGATATGCTGCTAATCTCACTATGCATATATCTCTGTTTCAGTGTGAATGGGAAGCAGTACTTCAAGTGTGAACCAAAGTACGGTGCATTTGTGAAACCTCTGTCCGTGACTGTAGGAGACTTTCCAGAGGAGGACTATGGCCTGGATGAGATGTAGACTTTTTTTTTTGTTTGGTGTGTTTTTTTTTTTTTTTTTTTTTTTTTTTTGTTTTTTTTTTTTGAAGGGCTGTCAGGCTAAAAAAAAAAAAAAAAACCAAAACGCCACCTGTAAGGATGAGCTCTGACTCTGGGCAGTATAGTATCAAGCTGTGACTAAAACATTTAGTTTTCGGCTGGTCTGTAACAGGCTGAAAAAGTGGCCTTCACAGTATCAATAAACCATGTGTTGAGTTCATTCTTTGCAAACTGAAACAGTAATTTTTGACGACTTCTCTGCTGTGGCCACTGGCAGAGAGCCGTTTATAAGTTGAGGACAGGAGAAGATGCTAAGTTACCCAATGGGCAAATCAGCTGAGCCTCAATTAGTAGATTGATTGTTCTTTGCGAAGCGTTTTGCCGCATGTTGGTTCTGCGTTTTCAATTTCTGACTCTGTGTTTCGCCGAACATAAGTGTTTTCTGACTCGTCATCTTCAGCAGCTCCTTTTAATAAAAAGGGGAAGTCCACCAATTTTTCAAAATTTCTGCAGAGTTTAGTCGTTGAGCTGTAAACAGAGTCATTTAAAGTGTTAGAGAAACAAACACATTGAGATTTCTTTACAGTGGTGGTGATAGAAACCATGGGTCACAATGTCTACAACACAGATATAGCCATTTTATATTTAATATCCAAAATGACAAATGAACCTACACATCTATTTTATGTGTATTTATGTGATTCAGAAAACTTTATTGATCCCAGAGGGAAATTGCAGATAATAGCAAAATAGTGATAAATCCAAAAAAGGGTGCCGTTTCGCTCTGCAAAAACTTCTTCACCATGAATTGATTTTTAAAAATATTTTAGGCCAAAATCTGACCAATTAAACGATGGTAAAACAATGTCTTTGACATCAGGTGGAGTACTTGTATCGTTTTGTTTTGAACTATATTTTAGAAGTCTTATTTCAGACGGCTGGTTCCATTCACCACCACTGTTTCTCACTAAGAGTGGTTTAATTTACATCAAACCGCTTTAAATGACAATGTAATTATGCAGAATTTTTTTTCAGATTTGGTTTTTGAATGTATATATGTATAATATGTATACACATTTTTGGACATTCTTCTAAGACTGTTTAGAAAAAAAATCCTTGATTTTCTGTGCTTGTACTTTTGTCCTCTCATCTAATGTTAATAGTGCACTACCTTGTCTGTTTCTTTGTTTCACTTCTTGTGTTTTCAGAGCAAATAATCTGTGTTCGGCTCTTCAGATGAATCATATAAAAAGTCTCAGTCTTACAGTAAATACGGACACGGATGGCGATTTTGTTCCTCTACAGAATAAAGAGGTTTTGATGCACAGCAGATTCTGAATGGAGATATGAAGGGGGTGCTGCTCTGCAAGTTTACCTGTTGCACTTATGCATGAATCTGCCTTAATTTCAGCACCGAATAAAGAGGTAATGTTTTCAGTTGGCCAGCAGCCGGTCCACCATTCCCTGTTTCATTGCAGTTTCAGCACCAAAAGTGCAGACTGCTCACCAATGTCCAGCTTCTACTGGGCCTCTATTCACCAGTTAGGATACATAAGATAATGTGGATTAAGTCATTTTTGCAATCCTGAGTGGTTTTACTATCTTTTGTCCTGTGGATTTTCAAGTAGTTAGTGAGCCACAATGTAAAGACGCCAAACACGCTGAAATAAAACTGAATGTTTTGTACATGTTGGAACTTGAATGTTTGTGGTGAAACCTCAAAGTTAAGAAGTTTTGATTTAAGGTTTTAATGCAGCTGTGATACGTCAGCAATACAGTTACGTTGAAGTTCTCTCTTCTGTAAAGCACCATAAGCGAATCTCCTGAAGTGTATATTTGCATAGTTTAAAAGCTTTTCATTTTGGGCTCGTTTTTTTTATTTGCATTTTTATTTGAAACATGTCTGAGCTCGAAACTGTCAGGTTTACTCTCAGTGGGTCCAGTGGACTAAATGTGTTTAAACCCTGAAAAATCTGCTGTCTGAGCGTTTCGTATGCCAGAATGTGATCATGGCTTCTGCTAGAATAAACAACCAACATGAAAAGCTTGCAAATACTTGTGGTGACTGATGAACTTGTTCAGTAGGCAGAGGGATTCGTAAACTGTCACAATTATTCAATTAAAAAAACTGATTGACCTTTTTATGAATTGACAGATTTTTCATGATGGTAATGTGTAGTTTAAACCCTACTGCTGAGGACAGGTATTCAGATGTGTTTGGTTTTTGTTATTTAACATACATCAAGTGTGTAAATCCATGTCAGATTCATGACCTAAAAGGTATGTAGCCTAAAACATATTCAGGCTCCACAAATGAATAACATTAGTACTTCATTGCAAAGCCATTTTTGGGAGTTATGGCTTTGAGACGTCTACGGTGAAAAGTCATTCACTTCTTCTGTCGTGGTGGTTCAGTTTTGGTTCTTTTCTCTTGGAAAACTCTTAATAAACATTAATAATTAATGTGCAAAACTAAGATCGTTGAAGATCAGTTCTTCAATGATTAATTGCAAATTGAATATTTCCCAAAAAAAAGTCATGAAGCTATTCTGTGTGATGGGGTGAACATGTTATTGGAAAAAAAGTACCTTTAAAAAAAAAAAAAAAATTCTTTACATTGACTTGCACTAAAAGATTATTCCAAGCAATTCTGAAGCCTTTCTATTCCCCCTTTCCTCTTGACACACAGTGTAAAGCTGCTGAGCTCACATGATGTAGAAACTTAAAAACCGGAGAAAAGAATGGATACAATTTTACTCTCTTTAACAGCAGTGATAAGGTATGTATTTAATATACTTAAGCTTGAATTTATGCACTTACAGCATATCAGCACATTTCTGTCTTTAGCGAAAGGCACCAAGTAGCACTCTCTTTAATGGAATCACCCATATTCTTGTGTGTGTTTTATAATAATTTTATCTCAGCTCAAAGTGCTTTACAGACAGATGACAAAGCTGCTTAACAGTAGTAGAAATAATCATAACACACACACACACACACATCTTCTAAGCTGCTTCTCACTCAGCTCTGTTCTACAGAAACATGGCGAGTCAGAGTTTTTCACAGTGGTGGTGATAGGAACCAGACAGCTCCCTCACAGAAGGTTGCTCAACGAAAACAAGTTATAAATGCTTTAGCTGACGGCTGAGACAGCGTCTTATGTCCATTTTGAAACAAGGTTTTGGCTGGAAACATAACTTTTAAGTTGTGTATATTGTTGTTGTAGCCATGGTGACCCCTGGTTCCCATCACCACCACTGTAAAGACATCTGAGTCAGTAAGTTTCTCTAAAACAGAGATTTTAAATCAAGCCGCTCTGAGTGACTGTTTACACCTCCAAGTTGAATTATGCCGAAATTTTGAAACAGTTTGTGAATTGCCCTTTAAAGCTGTTGTAGGTAAGAGAGTACAGTGCTGTGAAAAGGTATTTGCCCCTTTTCTGATCTCTTCTGTTTGTGCATGTTTGTCACACTTGAATGTTTAAATCATCAGGCTACGTTTAAAATTAGACACCGTAAGTACACACAAAATACTGGGGAACCAAATTTCCCAGTTGTGGGACTAATAAGGGTCACTTAACCATAATTTCATTTATTGAAGGAAAAGTGCTGTTCGGCCTTTTTCCTCTGGCCCCAAGTGAAAAGGTAATTACCCCCTTAGCCAGTTAACCAAATTCAGTTGAGTATATGGTTCAATATCAGTAGCCACACCCAGGCATGATTACTGCCATACCTGCTCAATGCTACCGAAATCATTATCAATTATGCAGAAATTTTGAAAAACTGGTGAAATTTCCTTTTAAAGCCGTTGTAGCTGTAATAGTAACTGGGGGTGCTTTTGAAAGACTGTGTTGTTTTTTTGTTGTTTTTGTTCAGTCAAGATTAATCGGTAGGCCTGTGGCTGCAGACTGGAGTGACTGTGGGGTCTGGAGTGTAGATGAGAACAGCGTCCCACAGCACAGGGTTTTTTTTTCTTTCTTCACTTCTCTCTTCCTTTCCTTCCTTTTCTGTAAACGTCATCAGGCCGTGGTGAGAATGGAGGCACATTTTGGCCTCGGTCTCTGCCTCTGCCTCGTTTTCTTCCAGATGTGGGGTAGGCCCAAAGTCTCTTATCTTCTCCGGCACAGTAACGGGACGTGTCCTTTCTGTGGCGGAGCGTTTCTGCGCCGTTTCTGCGAGGTTTACACGCCGTCTGCGTGTCGCGGCGATCCGAGAACCAGGAACAGCCTCGTTTACAGAAGCTGTGACTGGAGCTGAAGTGAAGCGGCTATTGAAAAACAGCTGGAGTATAAAACTGGACGAGGCTGAAGTTGCACAGCTGCTTGTTCGAATTTTGCCGGTCCACCTTAAGTCAGGTAACTAATCGCCGGTTTTAGAAAGTCCACCTTAAGTCAGCTGCCTAGTCTTGTTCGAATTTTCCGTTCCACCTTAAATGATGCAGCAGTTATATGAGGTGCCAGAATATTCCCGCTCCACCTTAAGTCCACCTTAATTCAGGTTCTTTTTCATCTTATTCGCCAGCTTCTTGTTCGAAATTTCCCGTTCCACCTTAAATGGTGCAGGAATTACACGAAGCTCCAGAATGTAAGTGCTGCCCCATTTAAGGTGGAACGGAAATACGCGAATAGGAAGCTGAGTTAAGGTGGACTTCCCAAAGCTGGTGAAAAAGAAGTTGCCTTAAGGTGGACCGTCAAAATTTGAAATAGAAGCTGGCGAATAGGAAGCTGACTTAAGGTGGAACGGCAACATTTGAAAAAGAAGCTGGTGAATAGGAAGCTGCCTTGAGGGTGACTTTATAAAGCTGGTGAATAATTAGCTGACGTAAGGTGGACTTTAAGGTGGACCGGCAAAATTTGAATACGAAGCTAAATTAAGGTGGATCATCAAAATCTGAATAAGAAGCTGACATAAGGTGGACTTTAAGGTGGACCGGCAAAATTAGAATACGAAGCTAAATTAAGGTGGATCATCAAAATCTGAATAAGAAGCTGACATAAGGTAGACTTTAAGGTGGACCATCAAAATCTGAATAAGAAGCTGAATTAAGGTAGACTTTAAGGTGGACCATCAAAATCTGAATAAGAAGCTGACTTAAGGTAGACTTTAAGGTGGACCATCAAAATCTGAATAAGAAGCTGACTTAAGGTAGACTTTAAGGTGGACCATCAAAATCTGAATAAGAAGCTGACTTAAGGTAGACTTTAAGGTGGACCATCAAAATCTGAATAAGAAGCTGACTTAAGGTAGACTTTAAGGTGGACCATCAAAATCTGAATAAGAAGCTGACTTAAGGTAGACTTTAAGGTCGACCATCAAAATCTGAATAAGAAGCTGACTTAAGATAGACTTTAAGGTGGACCATCAAAATTTGAATAAGAAGCTGACTTAAGGTAGACTTTAAGGTGGACCATCAAAATCTGAATAAGAAGCTGACTTAAGGTAGACTTTAAGGTGGACCATCAAAATCTGAATAAGAAGCTGACTTAAGGTAGACTTTAAGGTCGACCATCAAAATCTGAATAAGAAGCTGACTTAAGATAGACTTTAAGGTGGACCATCAAAATTTGAATAAGAAGCTGACTTAAGGTAGACTTTAAGGTGGACCATCAAAATCTGAATAAGAAGCTGACTTAAGGTAGACTTTAAGGTGGACCATCAAAATCTGAATAAGAAGCTGACTTAAGGTAGACTTTAAGGTGGACCATCAAAATCTGAATAAGAAGCTGACTTAAGGTAGACTTTAAGGTCGACCATCAAAATCTGAATAAGAAGCTGACTTAAGATAGACTTTAAGGTGGACCATCAAAATTTGAATAAGAAGCTGACTTAAGGTAGACTTTAAGGTGGACCATCAAAATCTGAATAAGAAGCTGACTTAAGGTAGACTTTAAGGTGGACCATCAAAATTTGAACAAGACCCTGGCAAACAGAAAGCCAACTTCAGCCTCGCAGTAGATCTGAACTTGGTACATACAGTGTGTGTCAGCAAACTGAAGTTTGTTAGAAGTTTCTGTCCTTCTCCTTATGGATTATTTCGCTCTAAAAAAAAGCTTCTCCAAAGTGAGAAATGAGAACAACAGCAAAGCGGACAAGAAGCCGCACAACAGAATGAGACTTAACCCTGAATCAGTAATTAGGAGGAAAAGGAAGTGAGAGAAATGAAGATTCCTTTCCTCTGATAGATCCGTTTTCATGAGTGTAATCCTTTAGAAATACTCAGGAAAGTACCAATAAACCAAAGGATGGGACGCATGGGGTCAGTTATCTTACTTCCCTCCTCTGCTCTGGAGTCTGGTGACGCAGTTTGCTTGGGCTGGTTCTACATTTTCACTGTAAATGAGATGATTAACTTATTTGTGTCCTGCAATGAAACACAGAGCCGGTCCTGATTGGTCTGAAATGATGAAATGTTCTTTAGATATAGTTGGATGAGTGTCTAACAGCACCTCGATGATGTTTGTTTAAATATAAGATTAGTTTCCATATCTTTTTTTTAATATGACCAAATAACTGAATTTATTATAATTAGTGATGAAAAACTGATTTTCCAAGTGAAAACACATCCTCTACAGAGAACATGGCACATTTCTGCTAATTTTTTGTGCAGCTTCTTTTTATTTGTTATTTATTTGAGTTGAACATATTGCAATAAAATCAGCAAATAAATGGTAAATGTGCATTAAAATATTGCTGCTGTTGGAAGAAAACCTCGTATCTCCATTTTTATCATTTTTCAGTTTTTGACATAATATGAAAATGCCTGTCGTGAATTTCAAGATGAATAGACCAAAAGAAACGGCCCAAATTTACTTGTGGAAAAATTCTGGTTCCATTGACTTACATTAAAAGTAAAGTAGGTTTTTTCCTTCTACTGTAAAGTTACCATTTTGGAGATACAAGTTTTTTTCCTCGACAGCAGCGATATGCAGAAGTGTGTTTACTTATTTTCACTTAGAAAATCAACCACATATGGAATGCCCAAACTAATTTTTTTCCATATGGGTGAAGATGAAAGAGAAATCACAGACTAAAGGAAATTGTCATTTTACACATGGACTTTAATGGGCTAACGGACAATCCACTGATCTCCTGTCATTTTCTGTCCTTCTAGATTTATCAGCTTCTCAGTGGTCAATTAATAATGGGACAGATCCAAACAGCACAGCTGCAGCGCATTTCACTGCTGGAGAGAAGCCAGTGACCATCACAGCTGTGGTCAATCAATCACGATCATCAGAACTCATAACGAGCACTGGACGCCTGACGACTGCTGGACCAGCATCCATCAAAACCCAGCCTGCAGTTCCTGCGACAGGTATTGAGGAGTGTCTGTTTGCTGCTTTCATGCACATTCGTGCCGCGTCTGTGGAAACGATCAGTGACTGGAGTCGTCGCAGTTTTCTCCCATTTTCAGTAAAAATTTAGTGAAATTGTTGCGTCACTGATACACACTGGGATCCTTTCACTACAGGTATCGTGTTGATAAACCTCTTTCTTTCCTTCTTCCTTCTTCCTGCCTTCCTTCCTTCTTGCTTTCCTTCTGTCCCTCCCTTCCCTCCTTCTGTCCATCCCTCCCCCTTCCTTCCTTCCTTCCTTCCTTCCTCCTTTTCTTCTGTTCCTCACTTCCTTCCTTCCTTCATCCCTTCCTCCTTCGGGGTCAATAAAGTATCTATCTTTCTTTCCTTCCTTCCTTCATTTCTTTCCTTCCTTTCCTTCCTTCCCTTCCTCCTTTGGGATCAATAAAGTATCTTTCCTTCCTTTCCTCTCTTCCCTTCCTCCTTCGGGATCAATAAAGTATCTGTCTTTCTTTCTTTCCTTCCTTCCTTCCATCCTTCCTTCCTTCCTGTCTTCTTCCTGCCTTCCTTCCATTCCTTTCTTCTGTCCCTCCCTTCCCTCCTACCTTCCCTTGCTTCCTTCTGTCCCTCCTTCCTTCCTTCCTCCTTCTGTCCCTTGCTTCCTTCCTGCCTTCCTTCCATTCCTTCCTTCTGTCCCTCCCTTTTTTCCTTCCTACTATCACTCGCTTCCTTCCTTCCTCCTTCTCTTCTGTCCCTCGATTCCTTCCTGCCTTTCTTCCGTTCATTCATTCTGTCCCCCGCTTCCTTGCTCTTCTTCTGTCCCTCACTTCCTTCCTGCATACATCCCTTCCTTCGCCCATTCCTTCCTTCCTTCGTCCCTTCCTTCCTTCCTTGCTTCCATCCCTTCACAGAAAATGGCTGCAAAAAGGGCAGAAGACTTTACCATTTGATTATTAACTATTTTATAATTTATACTGTGGAACATTTTAAAAGGTGGAAACTGTCAAACACTGCAGCATCATTTGTTTAAGATGGTTTATGAGCACATTCATGATTAGTGTGATGAACTGAGTGTTGCTGAGGGACATGTGTGAATATGGACTGTAGTACAAATGTATGTCTAACAACATGCTTGTCTTGATTTGTTCACACTGGTCAGTTTGAAACCCCTGACTTGTTTGTTTATTCTTCATTCATGAATTTATTAATTCATTTATTTATGCAGGTGTTTCCACAAGCAGCCCAGCCAACAACCCCACCGGCCACCGCTTCCATGCGGGTAGCTTTGTGGGTGGTATGATGTTGGCCCTTGTTGTAACACTGGCCACCTTTCTGGCCTACAAATTGACCTGTTCTCACCGGACCGTGAGCTACAGAGCACTGTAAGTACCGTTAAACCTGTTGGTTTGACTCAGGGAGGATTCCACCGATAAACATTTCTGGATATTTCTGTCATTGGACATCAGATTCATTCAGAGTGTTTTGTTCTGAAACGGTTTACTGCAGAGAAACTTACAGACTCTGATGCCTTTAGAGTGGTGGTGGTGGGAACCAGGGGTCACAATGACTACAACACAAATATAGCCACTTTATTTACTGTCCAAAACCAACAGTGAACCTACACATCTTCTGAGTTTAATATGCAATGTTGTTGATGATAAAATAGTGATACATCTGAATAAAAATCTTCTTTGGGGAGTATTTAGCCTAACAACGCCCTGACTGTACAACTCCACCATGGATGGATTTATAAAAATGACATTTTATGGTAAAACCTTTCGAAACGAACAGGCGTCAGGCAAATCATTCATAATGACTTCAAGTAATAACTTTCTAAGAACGAGCTTTTAGAGGGATTAAACTCTACAGACGTCTGGTTCCTATCACCACCACTGTGAACAACTCTGATTTGGTAATGTCACACCAAACCGCTCTGAATGACTTTTACATCTTAAGCATTAAATTATACGGACAATTGTGAAAAATGGTGGAATTTCCCTTTAAAACGATAATCTCAGACTTCCATATGTAGTTTCTGGCACTGTGACACACATTTATAAACATGGATAACAGAAAAAAGGTGTTTAGCTATGCAACTCTAGATTTGTCAGCTTTTTATTCTATTCCTGATTTCATTTTCTCTTTCAGTGGAGAACATGATGCCGTCATATAACAGTGGAACTGCCGGGGAGCTTGGCTGCAGTTCTGAAAACGTGTTTATAGTGTGAAAGATCACTGAGGTTGTATTGTTCTGCTATATGTTCCAGAGTCTGGTACTAATTAATAGCATTTGCAGAAAAGCTTTGTTTGGGTTCTTCTGGACTTTAGGTATTTTTTCTGTATGTGATGTTTTGTCTGTATGTGCAATAGCTGGGGGAATTCCACATCCATGTGGTTTATTACTGATACTGTGCTGTTCAGCTGCCTTGCCTGAAATGGTCCATTTCATGTAAAATGATGGAGGGTGAGCGGTACTCTGCTTTCATTCATAGCATCTGTTGCTTGCTTTACAGGTACGCTGGCAAAAATCCCATTCAGTCTAATGAGAAACTGCTGCACACAACAAATTATAATGTTAGATAGATAGATAGATAGACAGACAGACAGACAGACAGACAGACACTTTATTGATCCCGAAGGACATTTAGGCATGTTAAAGTGAGCTGTTAAGTTCAAATGACGTTTATTTTCAGTGTGAGTGAACGATCACTAGGGCCGTATTACAGATACTTCTTCAGTCTGAAATCTTATCTGGGTTGATAAGGAGCATTTGAGCAAAATCATCATTTGAACGTAAAAGAAAACAATCATTTCCTGAGCTCAGGACAGCATCAAACATTTTAACACCGCTGTTATATTTTTAAGAGCTTTTAAACTCGTGTTATAGGAGGTTTTAACGGCGCCTCATGTAGGTTCATGACGTCAGTGAGTGCCAACAGCCAATGAGCTGCTTCGCTCGCCAATCAATCAGCACTCAGTAGCAGTAATGTTAGCGCCCTGCTGCCCAAAACCCGTTTGCTGTAGAAAAAGGGAAGCATACAGGTGGGTTTTCAGAGATGAAACACATCCCTCTACTTTCTACAATTAATGGAAAGTTCTGGGCGAGTGATTAGAAACTATTTTAGCCTTTCATTTTTAGGCGTTGAGCTTTTTACTCCCATTTATTGAAGACTTGCTCACGGGCGCCCTCTGCTGATTAGCAGTCCTGTTTTTGAAATAACAGCGCGTATAAGAAGCAGCCAGGCTCCTCATAAACTGGCTCTGGGCAAATTCATTCATGTCACCATCGCAACTCACACTGCAAGACAGTCGGTTCAAGATTTCGTATGACTGCAGAACGCTAGAGGGCGCCAATGAGCCAGTCCTCAGTGAATGGGGGTGAACGGATTACTGATAGCATTACTGACACTGAGTGCTGATTAGTTGGCATCACTGGTACTGATTTGTTAGTATTTGTGCTACTGAGTGCTGATTGGTTGGCATTACTGGTACTGAGTGCTGATTAGTTAGCGTAATTACTACTGAGTGCTGATTGTTTAGCGTAATTACTACTGAGTGCTGATTGTTTAGCATAATTACTACTGAGTGCTGATTTGTTGGTAATATCGCTACTGAGTGGAGCAAGAACTGTTTAAGTTGAACCTGCTTTATGAGACAGACCCCAGGTTTCAATTTCTTAGGGTTTTGAAATGATATTTCAATGCAAAGGTTTATGTGCAAAGTAGAGATGGTACGATACAAATAATCATATCAATGCCAGTGTCGATGCTGCTGTTGGAACTGTTTCATTCAATGTTTCATTAAAAGCTGCTAAAAATGAGCTCTTTTTCATTTAAACATGAGATTCTGATTTAAAAGTAGGGAATCATGTTAAAACAACTCGATCACTCCTCTACTCCTCAGGAAGAAGTCCAGGTTCAGGTAATCCAGGTCCAGACAGTAAAAACCCCAGAATTTTGTTCCCGTTTCCTGAAAACTGCTCCTGTTTTGAGCTTATTAGAGAAGCATGTGTGTTTTTTTTTTTTTTTTTTTTTTTTGGATAGATTCCTCACAGAATTGGATCACGTCCATTCTTTTTGTCCTGATGTCTGATCCAGCATTTTCTGCTGACTGTGGCCTGGCCTGGTACACACATACATATATACATACATATATATATACACACACACACATATATATATACACACACATATACATACACATATATTATATATATATATATATATATATATATATATATATATATATATATATATAAAAACACAAAACACACACACATGGGAGGTGGTGCTGGAGCCTATCCAAGCTGTCATTGGGCACAAGGCACAGGGCAGGTATTATATATATATATGCATATATGAACTCGAAAGACACCAGAACCAATGTAGGTTCACTGGTGGGTTTGGATCGTAATTACTCAGTAATTAATCACCACTGTACAATAATCTGACTGCAAGTCTCTCGTCAATTAACCATTTCACATCAAACTACTTTGAATGTGTTTTTTTTTCTCCTTGACATTCTGGGTTGCTTTACTCAGCTGTACAAATAAGCAACTAACAACCAGTACAACAAAGTATATACTTTATTACAGGCCCATTTTAAAGTATTATGCAAAGAGATAGAATGTAACAGAACGTAAGGTTCTAAGATACATGCACATACATCTATTTAAAAAAACAAAAAAACAAAAAAAAAAAGATCATAATAAATGGATATAAATTCATTCTCTGTGCATTTAGACATATCTAAATACCAATCCTTTAACTTGAGTGATTAGTACTACCACTACAAAACAGTAAAGTTATTATATATTCTGAGTCGCACACTAACTACGCATAAAATCATGTTTAAGTGACATACACATTTTGCGCAATATTCTTTTAAAACGTGCAATACCAGCACTGTACCAACAATTTATAAAAATTACTCTTCGTTGCATTGCTTTCTCCAACACTGCTTTACCCCCGCGAGTGTCCTCCATCAATACTATACGTCTGCAAAAATAAAGTCTACTCTAAAACATACTACTCCGGTGTGTTTTCACAAGCTCTCAGTGGCGTAGTCAGCCAGTTTGATCACAAATTTTGTTGTTCACATGGACTGGGGAAGTGAAAAATGCAGCTGGGATTGTATGTATATAACACATTACCTACATAACACATTTAGGCCCAATCCCATTTCACCCATCGCCCCACCACTTAGAGAGCCCTTAGCCCTCCGATTTTGCACGTTCATGTCTAGGGGCAGGGTAGGGATTTTGTTGAGATGGAGGGTCAGGGTGAAGTGTTAGAGCTACATGACCCTCCAAAAAGAGTTTTTCAGAGACACTCCTAAAAAAACTGTCAGGATGGCTGAGCAAGCGACCAAAGAAACCCTCAAAAGGTGAGAATTTTCTCCTTTAAAGTTATGTTAAACATTGTATTGCTGTATGATCATTTTCTTCACAACAAGCATAAAAAAAAAAAAAATACGCCTTAGTGCCAGAATGTAACTGCTGCTCCATTTAAGGTGGAACGGGAAAATATGAACAAGAGGCTGGCGAATCTGACTTCAGCTTCGTATCACCCAAGAATTAGTGGTGGGCGATAATAAATAATTGCCCCCCTCTTTGAAAGCATATTACAGTTACAAGGGGTAGTGTTTGAAATCTTGCCCTACGAAATGGGACCCTCAAAAAAATAAAAAGAGCATTACTTCATTGACAGATACTAGCGTCAATGTAAGCGGTTACTGTGACACTTGAAAACAAGAGGTAGGGGTTTAAAAAAAAAAAAAAAAAAAAAAAAAAATGGGATTGGGCCTTAGAGTGTGGGCTCTTTGAGATAGCATAGCGTAGTGTAAGGATAAGAACCTTGTAAACATCTGAAAATACGCATCGTGTTACTTTATAAAGCATTTGCAACAACTTTTGTCACTGAAAAGTCCCTGTAGTGTTCTCTCGCTCTGCAATGTAAACGCTTGACAAATAGGTTGTTCTAGGTAACGTGTTCAACAAGTGTCTAGTACTGAACTCGCACGGGACGCTGTGACAAACTCAAACATCTGCTGACGGATCGTCAGCTGGGCCTTTTCTCGTTAGCTTATGCCGTATGTGTACACTAAAAAGATACGATAAATTATTTTTGTTGCCTTTTTTTTTGTTTGTTTTTTTTTGTTTTGTTTTTTTTAAGAGAAAAAGAATTACAAAACACTCTTTGGAAGCCTTGTCAAAAAGAAAAAAAAAATCCTGACAGAAATCATAACTGATTGTTTCCATTACAGCATCTATCTTTCGTAATCCATTTGACCACAATCAGGTACCAGCTATCCGCTACTCTACACCACTAACCCTCATGACGTGCTTATTTATCCAGCTAAAACATAGCAGAACCATCGCTTCGTGCCCAAACTCTTCCTCAGCCTGTATCAGAGGCAGTTCACACTTTTGTCACACAGTAGTTGATCTTTGCTTTTGGCTGAGAGTTAAAGATACTGTCACTACATATGCAAAAAAAAAAAAAAAGATATCAATAATGATATAACAAAAATCTAGATATTGGTATATGATCTAGGGAGATCACCTCCACTGATTCCTGTGTAATATAGCAATGATCAGCTCCATCTGCCATTATATATTATAATAGACATTAGAAATGTGCTGGAAGGCATCCATAATTAGAGCCAACAGAAATCAGTTATTATAGTGAGTTTGATCTATCAGGCAATGCCATAACCAAGCCAAATAAAAAGAAAAGGAGTGGAAAAAATTAAGTCAGGCTTAAATAAGACTGTCATACAAAGAGGCTAGGGTTTATAAAATAAAAAGAAAAAAAGAAAAGAAAGAAAAATCCTAAATCCCGACATTTATAACCTCTAAATCTTTTTCGATTAATGAAACGTAAATAGAGAAGAGTGCGGTCGATTGTTGTTCTAATATATAAAGTGTACTGCCTTATGAAGAAGACACCAACGTAGTGTTTTCATTTGCTCCACTAAGAGATAAAACTGAAGGCACTTGATTAGACATGGTTTTTTCATAGTTAGATACGCTGGCACAGCCAAGCAGGGTGATTGCCTTGCCACAGCCACGGCTTCGTCTCGTAATCACGCACCCACAGAGACCGCGACCAGCCCTCCTGCTCATTTTTGGTTTGGTGGTAAATGAAGGAGGGAGGAAGCCGCAGGAGAGAAGATGCTGTAGCTCGAGCTGTGGATGAGAACGTGCAGTCGCGGAGGAGCCGACGAAGGTTCAGCTCGCTCTGTGTTGCCTTCCAAGCAGGAACTACACGTGTCGACACGCATACAAACAAATGAAAGGCATACAGCACAGCTATGAGATCTATATATGGGTACTTCTGAATAAGTGTCTGTTCATGGGCCAGCCTTGAGGATGCAGACATGATAAAAGAAAGAAAGAAAGAAAGAAAGAAAGAAAGAAAGAAAGAAAGAAAGAAAAAGAAAAACATCTTTGCTTTTAAAACCAATTCGGCCAAGTATGGTGAATGTGGAAGGAAAAAAAAGCAATTAAAAGTCCAGTAGAGTAAAATGTCTTTTTTTAAAAACAAAACAACAAAAAACCTCGAAGCTTCTACACATCATCCTTCACAGGTTGGACTAGGCAGCAGTCAGTTCGGCGTGAAGAAGGCGGTGGAGTGACGCTGGTTGCTGGCGCTCTATAGCCAGGTCAGAAAACTCTCCTTGTCAATCTTGGTAGCTGCCAGCACTGACTCCATGTCGTTCAGGATGTCGGAGCTGAGGGCTTCCTGCAGACTGGGCATCAGCTCCTCGCCCTCCACAGCCATGCTCTCGCCCTCCAGGGTGCCCAGGTCCACATCGGTGCCAGGGATGGCATCCAGGTAGTCTGGGAAACCTCGTGGTTGTGTCGCCATGGAAGGGGGACCGAGGGAGTCGCCTGAGGGTAAAAGACAAAAAAAAAATGGCTTTTAGAAATGATCACTTTTGTTATTCATAACCGTAACAGGCCCATTAAAACACATCTTTTCTGGTGAGGTCATCCAACTTCCATGTCATTCTCTGCAAATTTTAGTCCACAAATTTACTAAAATATCAAATGTGCCACATTTGCACAGGCCAGATCATGCTTTCCCCCCCAAAATCTGTTCAAATTTAGCAAATAAACAGTAATTGTGTACTCATGTGTTCACCATGATAAGCTAACTCCCCTTTGCTTGTGGTGACCTCTACGCCAGAGGTCTTTAAATTCAATAAGTGGCCCTTATTAGTCCAACAAATGGGGAAATTTCAGCTCCACATTTAATCCATCTAGTGAAACACTACATACACAATAGTGAGCACACACACACTAGGGGGCACACTTGCCCGGAGTTACCCCTACCCACGGCGCCCGGGGGGCAGTTGGGGGTTAGGTATCTCTGGGGAACGAGCCGGCCACCTTCCGGTTACAAGGCCGGTTTCATAACCTCCAGCCCACGACTGCCCCAGTCAAAGGTCCAGTAAAAGAAATTTCCTCAAGCTAATGTCCAGAACATCATAATGTCTAACTTGCATCACGACTCAATGCCATCTATTGTAAACTGAAGTAGCCGACTAGGAATATCAACATCTTATGTAGTCTTGAAGTACAATTCGGTGGCATTTCAACAGCGTTTAAACGTTGGTTTTCTCTTTTTAGAGCACAAAATAATCTGGCTCGTTTTCTTCTCAAACTGCTGTCTCCCACCTCGTTCGTCCCCTGTGTGCGCCACTGACTTGAGTCTCAGTGCTCGTTGTAATGTACAGATCTGATTGGCTGAGTAGCATCACGTGTGATATTTACAACACATGCAATTGGTCTGTGAGTTTCCGGGCCGCTAAAGCCTAGAAAGGCTAGAAAAGTTGTGCCGATTAAAATAGGACCATTCCGTCCGGACTCGAACCGCGGCCCGCCCATTAGTGACCTCTGCTCTAGGCTAAAGCTAGCGTTAGCTAGAAAACAGTCGCCGAGTTAGCCTATTAAGTCGTAATAGTCTTAATTGGTAGTCGTTAGTGTTGATTCTCTCTGTATTAGACTGTTAAGACGGTCAGCCATGTATGCTGTATGTTCAACGATTATGCCTGGAACAGCCAGCACATACCAGTACAGTCAGTCCACTACAAATGTATTATAGGCTTTTATGGACAATATCAACTGACAACGGGATAATCCAACATCGATGAGTGATAATTGATGAGACAGGCTGCACCCAATGTAAAAATACTGTGCCAACCAATATATATATATAATAAAATCTTAACTATAACTTTTAAGCATCGTACTTGTCTCCATCTCATCCACGCTGTTGAGGAAGTCGTCTGGAGTGCGGGGGACACTGTAACTGCTCATACTCAGGCCACTGTCTGTGCTCTCATCTCTGGAGTGATACGTCCCACTAAGAGAAAGAGAGATAAACCATTAGTTACAGCTGCACTTAATAATAAAATATACCTCTGATTATTTTTAACCATAATCACATTTCAGGTAACTGGCCAACACAGAACGCACACTGTGTTGTGGTGTATCCTGGGGACTGTAGTGCATCTCAGAGTGAAACAGGCTAATAAGGATAGAAAATTTAAATTAATTCAGACTCTGTCACAGGCTTGACTTGGCCTGCAGCTCTGGGCTGTAAATACAAACATATAACTCCAAATATTCAACTGGCAGCCAAATATTTTGGTCGACTCTGAAAACATAGTCCACCGTGACCTTATTAATCAGACATTTGGCGCAGAAGATATTTAGCCTTGGACGGCCCTGACACTGAAAGTGCTGTAAATGCTGTAGTCTGGTGAGAGCTCTGAGAATGACATCCATAAACAGAGCTTTCCCCAGCCGAGTGAACTGTGCGCAGGGATACAGTGTGAAGGGAAATACTGCAGGCTTATACGAATGAAGAGAGTGGGAGAGATGCAGTGTGTGCAGTGTATGAGTGTGGCACGATGAATGGGGTCTTTGTAAAAGCCTGAGTGGGAGGAGGGGGGACTGGTCTGTCTAAGGCTGAAACCACATGTTCTCACGGGCTGCTCTGCCTGTTCACAACCCCCCACTCATTCAGGACGAAAGGCCCAGAATCACAGGCGGTGTTCTCCATAGAGCCACTAGATGGTGCGCATCTGTTAGCCGTGACAAAACGCTGCCTAAGAGGGCTGCCCAGTATTCTTTGCTAGTCTGTCTGGGAATATTGGGATTGCGATTATAATATGCCAAAGAGCCCCTGAATAAATCACAAACACTGTCATGTGCGCTGTGAGCATCCTGGACTGCTCCAGCTGAGTTTCTGTGGTTGTTTTGGTGAATCGTAAGATTCACATCTTCTAACAATGGTAAATAAATTTGGCCAAACCAATGAACGTTGATCCTTACTGTATTTACTATATTACAGGATGTAGTGGTATAATTGAAATACACTTTGCTGATACTGTACAGCCCTCCTGCTTAGTCATTTTAGAGGCCTACTTTTGTCAATATCACTAGCTCCTGAGATGAAATTACATGTCTGTCCACCAGGGGTCAGCGAGGAGTCTGTTCAGAGCGAGGAGAATTTTTCAGACACTCTGAAATGATCATACTATGAAAGTATAGTTCAGTTCCTTGGAAGCCTGTTCAACCATGAATTACTGCCATGTGTTAGAATTAAACCAGTCTCGTGTGTCTCTTTTCATAAGCCTCGCAAACAGATGCTAAATCTCAAATGGCTCCTTATGCCCTACACAGAGAACTACAAAGGCCAGAATACCACATTATACACATGGCTGTGATTATTATATTAGTAATCGAGCAATGTGATGACAATTTTGTTGAATGGGTAAAAAAAATCATTCAGATTGCCAACTAACTTAAAGCTGACTAGCTGAATTAAATCAAGTAATCTGTCCAGTCACCTGTTGAGGAAGGGGTCAGAGCTGATTTAGATTATTGTGGGGGGAAGGGGGTCAGAAAGCATTGTATGTTGCAGCGCATGCTGGGGACTGTAGTGCACCTCCGAGTGAAACAGGCTAATAAGAATAGAAAATTAAAATGAATTCGGACTCTGTCACGGGCTTGACTTTGCCCACAGGTCTTGTGTTCGACACATAATAAATCCAACCTGTAAATACACACATATAAATCCAACTATTCCACTGGTAGTCAATTATCTTTGGTCAACTTTGACAATAAAGCCTAATGAGATCTTATTAATCAGACATCTGGTGCAGAACAAAGGCCAGAACACCACATTATACACATGACTGTTTATTATATTAGTAATTGAGCAAAGTGATGATCATTTTGTTGAATGAGTAAAAATCATTCAGACTGTCAACTAGTTAACACTGACTCAATGGTTAATTGAGTCAAAGTACCCTGTCCAGTCACCTGTTGAGGAAGGGGTCAGAGCTGTTGGTGGTCATGCTGCGGGCGTCCTGCCCCATGCCTGGAGATGACACTGGGTTCTGAGAGCCTCCATCCTGCTCCATGCTTGTGGGCAGCTGGTTCCTCAAGGCCAGCTCCTACACACCAAATACACCAAGGTTACTATGATGAGACTGGATTCATTCATAAGCAGAAATAAATATATATTTAATGAATTTTCTGCTTAAACAAAGCTTCAAACAAACTGAAACTGGAGCATTTCTTTAGTTCACAAATTGAAAATAGAAGCAACGTGTCCCTCCAGTTTTGCGCTCAGAGCTCTGTCATATTTAGGCCATCGGCAAATCCCTGTGAAGTCGTTGGCAGGGCTGGCACTTTGCGTTTCTGATTTTCAGCTGCTTATTTGTGCTCCTGAGGACTGTGAAATGAATTCAAGCTTGCGAAAACCAGAACTGCACGTTCTATACTTAAAACTAGGCTGCGCTCTTTCAAAGAGAAAGCAAGAAACAGGACTTTCTGTTTTGTCCGAGAACAGATAGAAAGACGCAGAAGAGCATGAGAAAACAACCAGTTCTTCAGCCGTTTCCTCTACCGTGTTGAGTGATATTATGATGCCCATCCCCAGGCAATGTGTCACAAGCTACAGATCTGGTTCTCATTTGTCTAAAGATTGTGAAAGTCATTCTCTGTAAATATCCTCTGTGATTTTATGGCCTCAGCCCAACTGGGTGGTTAACTGCATGCTGCTAAGCTCTGGTTAAGGTGTGGGTTTATTGCATGTCATTAAAGGGCAGGGTAGGGCATGGGGTCAGAGGCTTCTTTTTTTTTTTTTTTTTTTTTAATTACACATTTCCTATGAGTAACAAACACACACCGTCCTTGCTTCCGAATGGACAGCACAATAAATTTCAACTACAGGGCTTTGAGAGAGCCCCCCCCCCACCCCGCCCCTAGAGTGAGTCATTTTACAAACAATCTGCTTTTGCTGTAACGTCACTGGGTGATTCATTCATCAAAGCGCTGACATCTGCGTTACCTGCATCTGATGTATTAGTGCCTGTGCTTGACTGGCCTAACTTCATTAGTGTGGTAAGTGGTCTACTTCCAGCTGAAGACTGTAAGATCATCCCCTAAAGAGCTTTGTTTGTTTAGTTTTGGTGGCAGGGGGCTTCGCACAGCCGAGTCAACACACTGTTTACATTCCAAAGCAGAGCAGTGCCCCCTCCTTCTCCCCGGCTCCGAGCCCCCTCCGTCCCGTCTGCTTCACCACCCCCATAAACTCTTCTTCCGATTCATGACCTCTTTCGCCCACCCTCAACACTCACTCTCTCTCCCTTTCTCACATGCACACGACACACAAGACTGTGTAACAATAGAAGTTTGTGTGTGTGTTTCTGTACATCTTAACAGCAGCGTCACAACTTCTTTAAAATGAGCAAATTATTTGGTCACTGAATTTATGATTAGGGTTAAATTAGAATTCTAATTAAACACAGATATTTAAATTATATATAATGCATCTGGAACATCTATAAACCGATATCTTGCTTTTGGAAGAAAACCTCGTATCTCCATAATTGTAACTTTACAGGAGAAGGAAAAATCATACTTTACTTCAATGGAAGTCAATGGAACTAGAAATCATAGAAACATGACTTTACAAAGTTTTCACCACTCAACCACACAGCCTCTGAGACTAGAGCTCCTGCCTCACTTAGATTAATGTGCAACAGGTTTCTAAGATGTAAATGTTAATCAGGGATATGACCACAAATATACTCATAAAGAAAAAGTGTCTCAGCACCACTTCAGCGTCAGGACAAGTGACAGAATCATGATCAGAAGTCCTGTCACGCGGCTGCGTCGTTTTGGCCAAAAAGACATGGATTGCTTTGAAACGTCATAACGCATACGCTACGCAGATGCATATAAACGAGACAGTGCGGTGCGTCAGCTATGCTGATGTTCTATGAAGTGAGTGTGTCTGACCTGGGGTCTCCTGAGCAGCTCCTGGTGTTTGAGTCTCTGTCTCTCCTTCTCCATCTGCAGCAGTCTCATCTGACTGTTGCCCCCCATCACCCCTGTGTTCTGGGGGCTAGAGGGCAGCTGGGCTGCTTGTTTCACTGGAGCACTCTGGGAAATGCGCTGCTGGTTCAGAGCTGCAGAGAGAAACGCAAGTTTTGGTTATTTGTGTCAACACTGCAACATAGACATGCACACATCCAAGTACGGGGGTTCCTTTTTGATGATAAAAATCTTTTAATGCTAAACAATAAACACTGACCTAACTGGACAATAATAAACCACACACAGTTAATGACTGCCACTTTGATTCTACATTTATACATATTCTTTACTGCACTGCCACTTTATTTGTCCATAAACATTGCACATTGCAGTGTCACTTTGTTTATACACACAACACACACACACACACACACACACACACACACACACACACACACACACACATATATATATATATATATATATATATATATATATATATATATTTAGATTTACATGTCTTATTACTGGAGGGGACATGCACCATTGCATTGTCAACTGAATAGTATTTATGCCATTTATCTATGGCTCTCTATCTACATCTATCTATTGCTCTCTATCTCTCCCTCTCTCTCTCTATCCTGGTGTATATATAAAGTCTAATGTGTATATATGTTTTCTGTATATTTTTGTATTTTGTTCTTTTATTTCAGTACTACAAGGGGGCTAAGATTTTCACTCATTTCCACACCTGTGTAAATTTGCTGCAACAAACGTGATTTGAATAGATTTGACAAGTAAAGATGATCATATGTGCTGAGATGTTTACACTTTCAGACTCCTACTAACTTATTAATACAGGCCTGGGTAACTGATTCTACCCACACCAAACATGAGTCTTCGCAGCAGAATATCTCCTATTGAAGGCAAAAAGACCTACCGATCAATAGTCTTACAGAAACTGCTGCTCTACTGCACTATGCACAGACCAAAGCCAGGGCACATATCCGAATAACAAAAGGTCTCTATGCTTACTGCAAGCATCTGGAGTCAAAGTGGCTGCTTTGTCACAGGTGGTGCAATACAATGCTTTCAGCCTCTCCAAAAGCGGGACGTAAACACTGGTAAACATTTCCATAGGATTGAACGAGGTCATGCATATTGCTGATCAGCTGAACAGCTGAAAGGAACAAGCGGGGCTGATCATGGGAGGTGTTACTGTAATCAAACCGGTGACGATCCTTGTGTACTTATGCGCTGGAGCCACCAATGAAAACAAAGCAGTGATGGTGCTGCCGTTGTCATGCGCCCCCCACTGCCGCCCGTCCTCATCACCATTCAATCACAGTGTGTTTACACTTGCTCAGGCCTGAATGAGTCTCGGTCCTCCGCTCAACCATGGGAATCAGATCAGAGCACAGTAACAGCCCTCCCCCTTCTTGCCAGAGGCTCTGTATTAGTGTGTGTGGGGATTATGTGAGTGCTAGAAGCAGAGTGTGTGTGTGTGTTTACAGGGGTGATAGTGTGTGCGTGTGTGTGTGTGTGTGTGTGGGTATGTGTCCTTTCATACCCTTATCTTGCAGAGATATGGGTCTACTGAAGCAGAACTTTGGCGCTGGCAGTACTGCGCTCGCTATTCCCACAGCAAGAGTGAACACCGCTAATGAGCTGTTACATTCAAACCTGTTCAGTCTCGCCCTCATTACCACAAAAAAGGCCATATTCAAAACCAAACTAAGCCACTTTTTAAAGTAAAAAAAAATGCTAACATGAAAACCAAAAAAGTACCCTAGTTATTTCTAGATGATCCCCCTGATAAGTCCATCTAACTGAGGTCTCCCCGAAGTGTGGTTAAAATCGGGACGTTTGATTTGGCCCGCCAGAAATTTTACCTAACCCAGGGTTCAGCAACCCAAATGTTAAGAAGAGCCATTTTGTCAATTTTCAACAACAAATCTAACCAGCTTGGGAGCCACAACGTTTCATGTCTCTTATACTGAAGTAAAGTTTCACCATCTTGGCTGTAAATGTGTCTCAGCGTGTGCTGATGTACTAATATAGACTAAAAATATAACAAAGATACGGACTTACTTTGCTCTGCTTTGAGCTTCAGCTCAGCTATAGGCGCTTTTCTCGCATCTCCAGCAGGAAACTTTCCCACAAAAGTACAACAGCTTCTTGTAAAACGTCTCTTAACGTTCTACTTTTTACGAGGCCAGGTCAGTTTCTCGTTCTCCAGCTTCTAATTAGAATTGTCCCATTTCACCTTAAACGGCGCCTGAAGTGTCAGAATATAACTGCTGCACCATTTAAGGTGGAGTGTGAAAATTTGAACAAGAAGCTGGCGAATGACAAGCTGACTTCAGCCTTGTGACGTCTTAGTGTCTGACAGTTTCTTGTTGTAGATTAAACGTATCAGGAACCCAGATGGAGTGATTATGAATGGAAATAAGTCCATTCGTCTCTAAATGTTTTCCTTAAATTTTGGCCTTTTTGTTAACTACTAGCTAGGCATGACTATTGTCTGCGTTGCTATGATGACCAACAATCTGCACGCCAAAGGCTATATTAGCAGCAGTTATACTCCATCATTTAAGACGATTAACGGTTAAAACTGTGTTCAACGATCAGCAGAGCTTTACTGACCTACAAATGAGATTATTTTTACCTAAAAATCTAATTCTGTTTTGGAGCTGCAACAGGGCAGGTGGAGCCGTGTGTTGGCGACCCCTGACCTAACATACACTCACCCAGAAGAGATAAGCATATCTGTATACTATATATAACCTATTAAATCATTATTTTCCTTTAGCACCATCAGATAAGGTGGCTCACCAGCATGGCAATTTGCTCTTTAAACACGTTTAAATCTGCTGCCAGAGGTGTCCGCCAAGAAACAATCAGAGCTCTCTGTGTGCTATTGTGTTTTCTATCACTGTATAAAAAACGCATGGGGCTTCCTTTATTACTGGATGCACCGTGACTTGATGCCTCATATTCCTATTCACATGTTTGCTTTTTCAAAAATGTAACTTGTGAGAGAAACTACATGAAACTCCAAATAAAACACATTCACAGCTTTGGAAGATCACGTTCTTCTTGTATTAAACACTTGTGACAATATATTGTATTATCAACAGAAAAAACGGGTTAAAATTGTGTTTATAGTGTAATATGTTATCAGCTCAATTTGAAACCTACCTTCTTCCTTTGTGTATAGTTATGTCATATGTCATACTCTTTTACATATAGTTATGTACAAAGAAAGCTCTTAGGCCCCTCAAGACACGGAGACAGGACCAATGTTTGGGCACACCCCTGGTCTAACTGGACACAACTTTTAAAAGAAACTCCATAAAAAGAGCCACGATTAGGAGAAAATACACAGCGAACCTAGACATGGAGGTAGTTCTAGGCAGCTTTGGGTAAGTTTTACACCCAGACAATACAAATAGAGTGAGGCAGAGCAAAAGAACAGAAAAAAGAAAGAGACAGAGAGACACAGAGAGAGAGAGGGAGAGAGAGGGGGGGGGGGGGGGGGGGGAGATAAGGTAAGAGCTAATGCTATCTACCCTTTGTCTTATTCACACTCGTGTGAAACACGATGAAGCAGCCACAGCAGCTCTTATCAGGCCATCATCCTGAGAGCAGGTTAGCCAACAACACCGGGATTGCCTGCCTGGGTGGGTAAGACTATGACTAAGAAAAAACTTCAAGGAAAGGCTCTGAAGGAGTGTGGCCAGGTATGGCCTCTTTGAAGCCTCTGTAAATATTTGCCTGCTGTCTATTTAACACGTTTGTTCTTTTTAAAGCATCTGGCCAGATAACCTGCGATGGCAGAATAGAAGATGATAGCCTCTCTATCATATCATATGTACAACGTTACAAAATATATATAGAAATATTCTTCAGGGTTTATGAGAAAAGCTGTGAGCTGAATACAATTCGATTAAACGCTATAAAAATGTTTGCGATGAGACAAACTGACATGAATTAGAATGTTTCACTGTGAAATGATGCAAAAAGATTTTTTATAAAAAAAACTCCAGCGCTGTACCCAAAACACAACTTCCAATTCAATTAAATTTGTCTTATACAAAACTGCGTTAATTTAAGCTTTCACTTTGTACTGGACCCAAAAGGCAACTACAAAAAGGCAAAATGAAAGCTGGCGTATCTTTTCACTTCTATATTGAAAATGCTCCGTATCATGGCACCAAACAAACGCATGACACATACTGTATTGTGAAATTTGTGTCATTAGACCTCTATATCATACCCAGCTTTCGCAGACCACTTTATTAGGTACACCCGGCTCAATTGCTTGTTAACACATAGCTAGTCAGCCAATCTCATGGCTGCAACTCAATGCATTTAGGCATGTAGAGGTGATCAAGACAACTTGCTGAAGTGCAGACCGAGCATCAGAATGGGGGAAGAAAGGTGATTTAAGTGACTTTGAACGTGGCGTGGTTGTTGGTGCCAGACGGGCTGGTCTGAGTATTTCAGAAACTGCTGATCTACTAGGATTTTCACGCACACCCATCTCTAGGGTTTACAGAGAACGGTCCGAAAAAGAGAAAATATCCAGTGAGCAGCAGTTGTGCGGACGAAATATATATATACACACACACACACACACATACATACACACACACACACACACACACACACACACACACACACACACACACACACACACACACACACACACACACACACACACACACACACACACACACACACAAGCTAGCACCGGCCTGAAAGATTAAGATACTTAGAGTTTGCGAAAAGTTTGATTCAGTGGAGTTTTTCCTGTGTACAGGGTGAATAGAGTGTACACAGACACAAACACTTAACGCTCAGATAAACAGAGCTCTTACAACAAAACACTATGTCCAAAATGACAAGAGCGATAAAAACAAATTCATTAACTTTGTTCAAATTTATTTCTAGGGATAACCATAAAGTACTGACATTTTAGCACTGTAGCTCAGCAACAATATGTTTATCTCACTCTTTCCCAATAAGGTTAGTGCTGAGCTCTGTATGTGTCTGTGAGCCAGGCTTAGCTCACAGCAGAGCACTGGAAAAGATGAGAGCTCCATAAGAGAGTGACATCATCCGGCACCAGCCAACAAGGTGCCAACTCCTGCGCTAAAGTGTGCCGATAGCCAAGGACGAAAAAACACAGCACAGCGCCTGAGCGATAACACAAGGGGATGGTGGGCTGTGTCAGCGGAGCAGGGGTGGCTGGACTGTTCACGTCAGAGCTTTGCTTTGAGTGTGTCCATGTTCTATTGAGCTACACAATATGGATTAAATTCCATATTGCAATTATATTCATACATATTATGACTGCATGTAACTTCTGATATAATAAAAATGTGCTGCACAAGGCTGTATGACTGTACACTAAAAGTGATTTTATCACAGTTAATGGATGTTGTTAGGCAAAGTAGAGTTATGGTTGTCAAAGAACATAATACTGAAGGACCGTTCACGTGTATTTGGTACAGTTAACAGAGATTTCCAACAATTTTTTCCAAATGTCTGCATAATTCAATCATGTAGATGTAAACAAAGTCAGTCAGTGATTTCATCTGACATATTACGCTATAGAGTGGCTGATTTCTTTACATTGGTGACAGGAACCAGAAGTCATGCGAACAACACAAAATGACAAGTGAACCTACACGTCTCCTGAGTTTTTATATACAATGTTGATAAAACAATGGTAAATCTGAAAAAATGCGTTTTCTTCAGGGATTGTTTTCTCTTCTAACACCCAGCATGTACTTGTCCACCATAAATGGCTTTTGAAAACTATTGCAAAGCGATGTTCAGGCATCAGGCAGTGTACTCACAAGCACATCATGTGATAAATTTCTGTCAGGGAGCTTTAAGCATGAAACGTTCTGACATCTGGTTCCTATCACTGCCACTGTGAACAAATCTTTCTCTAGAATAGTAAATTTCACATCAAACCATCAATCACTCCGAGCGTCTTAAGTTGGCGAGAATGCTTAGGATACACAGTTTGCAGCTTTTATCTGTGCCACCTCTACATTTGTGCTCCCTTACAGACAGTTTGTGAAAAACAACATGAAGGCTCGGTCTGTAACACTAGGCCCCGCCCACTTTTTGAAGTCTCCGCCTTCTCACCAACTCTCAGGAGCTTTCGGCTTGTCGGCCTTCTCCCTTTTTCTTCTGTTTCTCCCTTTCTTTCTTTCTTTTTTTCCCTCTCTCTACCCTTCCCCCTCACTACGGCCCTGCCTCAGCTAGCGCCCCCCTCCCGCCTCGGGTTCTCTCTGACTGAAAAGGTCTGGAACAGATTAGGTGCAGGGCTGCAGTATAAAGAGGTCTGGCTCTGGCTCAAGTCTGTCTGCATGTGCAGCAGAAAAGCGTTCTGCCTGCTCTGGGCCTCATGGAGGCAGGGAGAGAGGGAGGGAGAGAGAGAGGGAGGGAGAGAGGGAGGGCGAGGGAGGGCAAGAGAGAGCAAGAGAGAGAGGAAAAAGACAGAAAGAGAAAGAGGGGGAGGACAAAAAAAAAAAAAAAAAAGAATACAGTTGCATTTCTACCCAACTCCAAATGAGCTTTTCATTTATCACTAGTTAGAGACTCTGACTGCATGTGAGTTTAGGCTGTGATGCAGTGTATAATACCATACAGTGTATAAATACCAATGGGGACAAAAGCAGTGGCTCCAAACGACACTGTATCTTTAATATGAGTGGATAATGAATTATGAAATTACTATTCTGACTTTTCATTTTTTCCTCCAGTACTGTATTAAGCGGAAAAGTTTCTCTAAGCTGACCAGAAAGTCAACAACACTCAGCAAAAAGGCACTCCTTCATTTGAGAAAATGACATGATAAAAGTTCCCAACACAGGCAAGTGTTACTTAAAACCACAAGGGAACGCCCAGACAGAGTCTGTGGTAAAGAAGGAGTTAACGAGTCAACCCACACCCCCTGACTCCCCCCCGTCCCCCCATCCCATACTCTTTCCATTTTCCTCCACTGTTCTTCTCCACACTCTCTCTCTCCCTCTCCTACTCTTTCCCTGTTTGTCCCTCTTTTCTCCATCTCCTCTACATTTTCATTCTT